>NC_134413.1:12957052-13257052 GCF_038048845.1 Mixophyes fleayi
TGCTGGGTCTGTCACATCAGTGGAGGAAGGCCGAGAAAAGTGATTTCATGTAGTAGCCCCCCCACAACTATGGCTGGAGATGGGAGAGAGCGGCTGCACTACCTCCTTTAACTAGGCTGTAGTACAGCTTTAAGCAGCAGAGCCTAAATTTATACAAATATATATCATTCTAACATGCATCATATTTTCCCACTACAAGTGGAGGTCCCCAGCAGTTTGGGGCCAAACACGGCTGCACGAGACCCCCTGCAGAAATGTCAGAGAATAAACACGTCCCATAATGTTTGCATTGAAGAGACTTTCAGGTCTCTCCTGCTCATCGTTGGCTGTTTAAATAAAACCTTCTGTTTTCCATTACAGAGAAGTTTTCGGCTAATGTTCCCCGTTCCCCCGTGCGAGAGTTATTGGAAATGGAGCCAGAAACCGCTAAATTCAGGTGAGCCTGGACATTGACATAGATCAGATGTTCAACGTCTTGACCAGAAGCTGCTGCGGCAATGTCTTTGAGAGGAAGTGGTACAGTGTATACCGAGAGCCGAGACAATGCTAGGATGCACACCATCAGCTCAAACTGGTTTTTGTTTAGTTTTTCTGCGTGGGGGGTTTGTTTGTATTTTAATGGATAATGTGTGTAGGTTTTGCTTTGTCTCTGCCTTGGGATGTGGGATGGTCTTTCACAGATATGGCAGCATTTATCGAGTAACTCTGAATAGCATGAATCTGACATTCAAGGAAATGTGCATCCTCCAGCAACATGCAACAATCTCCCACCTGTTAGGTCATGCGCAGGTTTTGTAATCTGCGATCACCACGTCATAGACGCTGTAATTATCTATATCGTGCACATGCTGTCTGCGAACGTAGTTTGTGTTATGCAGTGTGATCACCTACAACCTCTCGCTCTCCAGGTGTTGTGAAACTACAAGCCCCAGCATTCTTTGCCAGTAGATAACCAGCTGATAGCTGGCATGCTGGGACTTGTAGTTTCACATTGCCTGGAGTGCTCTATCATAGACAATCATCGGTATCACTGTATTGGTAAATGTCTGGGAACGTGACTCCTCTCTAGTTCTTAAAACGCTGATGTTCCGAGTCCTGGTTTCCACAGTATTTCACTTAATTGTAGTTGTTCCAAATTAATGTGTGCTACAGTCACGTGACCATTATCGCTCCTCCCCGTTGCTGACATGGTTTTTCTTTTTGTAATTTTGTATTTTTTTTTTAACTCTTTGTAAGGAGCCCTTTTAGCCCTTCAAAATTATTTGAATAGTTCCTTCAGTCTCTGACCTCTAAACAACTTAACGCTGCAACTGGATTGTCCAATTAAGTGGTTTTTAGATTTAATTGTAAATTGCAACGTGTATTAGCTAAAACTCCTCCAATCCTGTTCTACTCCTGATTTGGAGCCAGGTGTAGGTCACTATGGGTGGTAGGTGAGGCCACACTAAAGGTTCCTCTTTTGGATCTGGACCGTTGTCCCCAATGACTGGATGGTTTAGATTTGGCCATGCATGAGATCTGGCTTTTCTGTGCTTGGGACAAGTGGCTGCATCACCCAGAGGATAAATCACCTTTGTGTTTCTCTACGAAGCTCAAACACCCCTCCATGGGGGCATCCTGTGTTGGAATTCTTTGGCAAGTGGAGGTTCAGACCCATTAGCTTTGTCCTGATCTTTTCCCTTGTTCATAAGGTTGTCTAAACTCTCTACACTTCCATCACTGTTATCAGAAAGACCTTTATTTTTATTAATGTTGTAAAACCGTTCTTCTTTTTAAAAATAGACAATGAAAATGACACTTATACCCCATTCATACTGCACCAAAACTCCGGGTGTTTGCCAGGAAAAGCCCAGACAACCCAGGGCTGAGGTTTCAGGTCTACTTCCCGGGTCTGATGACCTGGGAGTTAGACCCGGGACTTTTGGTGGAGTAATTTCTGGGTCCGACCCGGGTCACCTGCGCTAAAACACATCACAAGAGGAGCCAATGAGATCTCATCTTGTGATGTTGCCATGGAGACCCGGGCAGACCCCGTGTTCAGTATGAACAGGGTCCACCCGAGTATGTCTCTCCGTGGGAGCCTCTGTCCCCCGGCAATATTTCGGGTTCATATACCCGGGATTTTGCCGGTGCAGCAGTATGAAAGCGGTATTATTGTGTCATGTGCTACGTGTCAGCTGCTGTTAATTTTAAATATTTATTTTCGGGGCGATTTTGGGCAGAAGTTCGTCCAACGTCAGCAGTTATTCAAATACAGTATAGTACTTAATTCGGTAACATCATTTTGAGTGTCGTAAGCCTTTAAAATAAGCGCCATACCCAGCTCATTCTTTTTGTCTTTTTATTTTGGCAGCCCGGCAGAGAGAACCTATGACGGAAAAGTCCGAGTCACCGTGGAAGTTGTGGGAAAAGGAAAATTTTAAAGGGGTTGGCAGGAGTTACAGAATTGCCAAATCAGCAGCTGCTAGACGAGCCCTCAGAAGCCTCAAAGCAAATCAAACCTCAGGTCGCCACCAGCTGAGTCCTCAACCCCATCGCTGAGCACCCAGGAAAGAGTTTAACGTACCTGTGATATCTACAGCCCAACAGTGTCAAGGAACCAACTAGCGACCGGATGACGTTTCGGCGCGGCACAGAGAACTGACAAGGCATGCGTTGCGGGATCCCGGCCCTCGTCCGGACCCTCGCAGGTGCTCCGCAGAGGATTCACAAACACAATCTGTTCGTCTGCCCTGACTTCTGGTCTTGTCTGATCACAAGAGTGCTTTATCCATGATATTTAGCAAGTCTTGAACCGCTGCCTTCGTAGTTCTTTTCTTCTCTGTTAGGGCTTTTGTTCAGATTTGGGCTGTGTTGAGGAGATAGTTTATGTACCTGTGAATGGAAATCTCTATATATACGTGCGTAAGTATTTTCTTCATTCGCATTTTCTGTTTTTATAAGCTGTGTTGGATAATCTGGTCTGATTGGGGTACTCTGTTTTACCAGTGTTGTCCTCTCTGAATGTCATTCAAACCAACAAAAAAATTACCGACATTCACAATTAACGTTGCACTTACGGCGGCACTGTGCTGTATCAAAGAGCGAATGCTTATTGCTTTGTATTGTGTAAAGAAAGGATGAGTGTTATTAATCGGATGGGTTTAAAAAAAAAAAAAAAGATATTTTTTTCCTTTGAAATTCCTAAATAACAGAATTCTACTGCATCCTAGAGAAGAATATCACTCCTATATTAACTCGAACAGGTCTAACCATGTCTGGATTCATTGTGCATGCAGTAAATCTTGTCGATCTTTTCATTATGTTCGTAAGGCTGTGACTTTTTAAATTATTTTACAATTGGGACTGTTTTATCAATCTCTGCGATGGTAAATTTTTTGAGCGCGTTTCTGAAGAAAGCGGGAGAAGAAACAAACATCTACTTGAAAGGATTCCACAACAAAACGCGTGGGCCCTTCAGACGGCATCGTCGGGGGGAGGGAGTTTTGAGCGTTACAATGTGACCTTTAGACATATCAATTGTAAGATATATTCTACAGAATTGTTATTTAATCATTGACCTTTCAGACAGCTCCTTTCCACGTTTCACCACTTTGTAAGGACGCACATCGATTTTACCATCAGTTCATTCTGGGGTTTGTTAAAAAAAAAATAATCAAAAAACAAAATTGACGTGGAGGAGAATGCTGTCATCCGTGATTTGGTTAATAAATGCATTTATTTTGTCTTTTGCTTGGAAGGGGAGAGGGAGCTATATAGTGTGTATGTGGCTGTTTTTTGTTTTGATTTTTGTTCTTTGTTTTGATTTTTGTTCTTTGTTTTGATTTTTGTTCTTTGTTTTGTTTTTTCTTCATACTGGTGGGAGGGGTTCAGCCTAAAATTTCTACATTTAGCTTATGTAGATAGTCTTCACTTGAATACCTCATTTATACTTTTTGTTTTCATGTACACCTCACCCCCCCCTCACCCCTGCATGCTTTCTCCTTTTTTGTTTGTTTCGGTGCTACGTTTATGTATTATGCTTGAAATTGCGTATTTTTATTTGCACTGTAACTATATTACCTCTTTAATTGACTTTGTTTCTATCAAAAGAAAAAGGAAAAAAAAGAAATATATAAATGTTTGGGATGCCTTCAGCCACCGTTAAGTCATAGGTATTTTGCCGCAATTGTTCCACTAATGCTTGAAGCGTAAAATCAAAGTTAGAGGGTTTTCCTAAAATCACGTTAAGGGGCGGCTGTAATAGTCTTATCTGTTGTCTGTCGCATGTCGGCCTGGGGCGCGAAGTTTTGTTGCTTAATTGGTCGACAGAGCACAGTTTTTCCTTTCGTACCCAGCGCACTTACTGCAATTGCTTTTCTGTTTAGAATAATGGACCAGTTCCAGAGCTGCTTATGTAAACTCTAGTAGTACCAACGCGCTATTGAAAAGTCATCAATAATCTGATTAGTGTGCCGATCTCGCTACAGATAGTGGATTAAGACATTCTGGAGACTGAATGACGCAGCCTATCAAATCACTAGCGATCTGTTATGTCACCGCGCAGCGGCTGCCCCCCCATTGAATGTTTGGGCAACGGGCGCACTTACAATGCTGCTATTGTCAAGTATTCCAATGCTTCATTTGTAGAGAGCTAGCGGTCCTGTAGAATCCTTCCTGTAGACAGCACTTACAACCAGAGAAAGACCCTCTGCTCTAGAGTTATTACACAGGTTAATGGGAACAATATACAAGTCTGAGGTCTGACTTCGTAGCAGTGCCGGACAGGTAGTTTTGAAATGTGCTGTAGTTTATTATTTTCGGCACAATGCATCAAATTGCGGAAAAGCCCTTATCCAGAAAACCCCACCGTCCCCACTTTAAATTGTTACACAGCGCTCCTCACAGTGACCGCTAGAGGATTATTAACCTGGTTTATGGATAATTGTTTTCAGGCATTAGATCACTCCCATACCTGTATATAATCACAATTTATATTTGCTTTTATTTTTTTTCTCCTCTTAAAATACATTCATGGATAACTTCTATGTAATGTCCTACAGGATTTTAAACCATCACATTCGGATGATCCCCCCCTCCCCCCCCCCACTTCACCTTTTAAGCTTCCGGTTAAGTGCTATGAGCCTGCGGTTTTAATTGATGACAACTTTCATGCCACATACTTGTTCTTTAAAGGTTAAGTCCTGAGATCAGAAGCGTGTGGTCGTACGTAGATGTGTTAGGCCAGATGTGAATGATTTGGATGTTTGGCACTGGGACCGGTTGATAACGCAGTCAGGAGATGTCTGTACAGATGGTCAGATTCAGTCATTTCTCCGTCAGTTGTAGATCAGAATCATGCTGCAATTTGCAGTCGATTTTGGTCTAAAACGGCATTACTGTAAAGCGCTACGGAATATGTTGGCGCTATATAAATAAATGTTTGATTATTGGCTGTTCATATCGCAGTGTGTTTGAGCACCTTTTTAGACTTTATTCACTCTAACCTTAGCTTTTTAATGTCACTTACTACCAATATCGAGCAAATGCAGTGTTTTTATTTACTGTTATTTTTTATTTTTTTTCCTTAAATCTGTTACTTTGGGTGGTGCAGTCACTTTAAGGAGACCCCAAACTAAATTTCTATTAATTGATTAAACTTCTCATTACAGCATTGGGCTTGCCATTGTCCGCAACAATAATACAAGTATAGGGGAGTAATCTTAGAACATTTTATTAACTTTTTCAGAGGCGATTCTTTTATCAAGAAAAAAAAAACTTTAAATGAAATATACATCTATTTATGTATTTAAGAGTAGATGAGTATTTTTATTCCATTACTCTGTAATGAAAATTACGTTGAAAATAATAAAAAATATGCAACACTATTTTCCTTGTTCTCAAGAGAAAAACAAAAACCCACTGCAATGGATTTAATCAAATCCAATAACAGATATATAATATAAATGTGTTTGTGTCTAATACCCCTCACAAGGTTCATATTGAGGCGATAGATTAATAAATGATGGCTCTTCTGTAGCCGTTCACGGGAGGCAAACGTATTTCTATAATCAGAATAATGTAGCAAATTAGAAAATCTGCACCTCTTATGTGTTTCCTATTGTTGGTCAGAAGTCTAATGAGAGAATACGTTCTGCGGTTTTGCCATGATCGCAACCTTTATTTGTATGGCATATGTTTGGTGGCCACTTTTAAAAATAAAAATTGTACCTGGAATCTTAAGTGTCTTAGGTTATAAATTAAGATTGCTGCTTGTTTGTTGCATGTTAGGGAGAGAACATGACTTTGTAGCATCTGCTAAACAGAATTTCTTCAGTCCATTTCATTCTCTCTGCCAAAACCATACGAGTGGCGATAAACCCGTCTCTGTGCTTCGTTTTCCGTCTAGTCGTTTCTTTTCCGCGTGTGTGTGTTTGTTTTTTCTATAATTCCTACGATGCTTAACAACGGAGCCAATCACGTCAAACTTAATCTTTTTCTGTGAATGCCTCATACGTAGCACAGACCTTGTCGTCTGCCCTACGAACATTAGATCTGCGTAACTCTCCACCAGATGATTGCAATATTAGTATTGGGGAAGGGGGGTGCAGGATGGAAAATGCAAAAATATGTTTAAACAGTTTGAGTGCACAGAAATAAATAGAAATCAGAAATGTTTTATTGCACCCTCGGTGGTTGTAGTAATAACCGAACAGAATTCTGGATATGTGATTTGGTGGTGTATATTTTTGTCCGTCTTAGATTTAAATACTGTACTTTGAATAGACCTAACTATGCTGCATATATATGTGTGTGTGTGTGTTTTTAAAAGCTTTATTATTTTATTATTTTTTTCAATTTGCTGTTCTGTTCATGTAGCACAATTAAGCATTGCACTCAGTACCGTGCTTTACCTCATTTCAGAATGACTATTATGCTTAACAGGGAGGAGAGAAGAATGTGGTTCAGATTTCGCTGTCATTTTGATCTGAAAATAGGATAATTTTTATGCCTGCATCGTGTCATATTCTTGCACAGCAAACAACCACATACGTTATGTCATTTTTTTAAAAAAAAATAATGAAATTCTGGTTCGTGGCGTTTTTTGATTTTTTTTTTTTCGTGCTCAACTTAACATCTGGATATTGTATATTACAGTCATGTTAAATATATATAGTCTTCTCTCTTAAGAACGACGGGCAAACTACGTTCGGTAACATTCCCAGAGAATTTTCTTTTTTTTTTAAGCGGCAGTTTTGCGTTTTGGTTGGTCATTAAAAAAGAACTTGCACAACGCAATATATTTTTATTCACTGCTATGAATTTGTTAAACCTACTGGCATGTATTTTTGTTTCGTTTTTTAATTTATGCCATGACATTTGAAGCAGATGAAAACGGCAGTTTTTATCCCATTGATGTATTTTTAGAGGCTTAATTTACTTAGATTGTGTTTTTGAGGTTAGGGAGTAGTCTTAAAAAATGTTATGGGTTAAAATAAGGTTAGCATGTGGTTAATGTCGAAGACCATTGTGTTAGACTAAGTATCCGGGTCTCGACAGAAGCACAGGGTGGGGGGGGGAAGGGTTTGTCCTTTAGTTTTGGTCTTCATACCACTTTTTAGGATTTTCAGAAGCGACCTGTTTATTAAATCAGCCAGTTTTCCTGAAACTTGCAATTAGCGTCCTCGGGTATCCCAGTTATTCAAGCTGCAGCAAATATTTTATACTTGAGGATGTAAAAATAACTATTACGGATTATTAATTCGCTCCGTTTTTATTCTGGGTGGTTTTTGTTTTAATGGTCGCCCAAAGGCGAGCCAAACTGTGCACTTGCCCGTAATCCATTGCAGCGGGATCCTAACCAGGAAATGTTTGTGAGCAAGATGATGAAAATTTGCAGGCAGTCCTATTGTAAATAGTATATGGCGATTGGAGAGGGGTGAAAATTGTAATCTAGACATGAAATTGTCAATGTCACATGCTGCAGCGGTCTCAAATGACTTTCATACTGTAATCATACTGCAGGAATTTGCAGTCTGCACCTTATGGATCACAAATACCTTTAATAGTTTTTGTAATAACTGTAGCTGAATATATCTCCAATAAAGTTATGTTCTGGTTGTTGAAAACGTGTCAGACTTTCTTATTCTTTCTGTTATATCAGTCTGTTTGGGTTTCCAGCTCTTAAAGGGCTACAAAATCTAATATATATAAGCCTAGCGGCGTATGTTAGTCTGTGTGTGTGTAAAGAAAACAACAAACAAGCTGCAGCGCCACCTGCTGGGCGGAGTTATACACTGACCTACTAAATTCTTAGCATTCTCTAATATATAAAAGTAAAAGCCTAGTGGCGTGTGTTAGTGTGTGTGGAAAAAACTATTTTCTCGGAAAGGGCTCATCCAATTGACCTGAAATTTGGTATACTGACATTATTTGACAAAAAAATTAGAATAGTGAAGTCAGTTAACTTCCATCATCCCCCCCTTTCCCCCCGTGGGAGGGGTAGTAAAGGCTAAATTTACGAGTTGAGGGGTCAAACTCATTTTCGTGAGGTAATTTTACCTCATGAACACACATTAAAAAGGGCGCTTGCGTCGGGAAGTAACGCTCTTTCCCTGAGGAGGCCTGGGCTAGGCCCAAATGCATGACAAGAACCTTTTTAAGACCTTAAGTAGCTTGATTTGACTAGAATGCATGAGTATCATGCACGGGTTAACTTGTATAAAATATACCTTGATCGCTCTGACAGATCCTCTGGTAACAATGTATAGATGAAAGAATCCTGTAAGTCGAAATCAGAAGGTGAAATATAATGTGTTACCTGGCCATGATTGACTGTCTGCTTTATTCTCTTAATACACAAATTTGTTTTACTCTTTGACGGGACTAGATCTCCGACATCATGGCAACTTCTAGCCTATGAAGAACAAGACTGTAGCCCTGATGGTATGTAGTGCTCATCACACTAGGACTACTTTAGAGTGGAATTAAAGGTCCTTATACATGAGCACACGGAGCAACCATGCAAACTGCACACAAATTGCACCCTAGTTGATAGGCTTCCGACGTACCGTTCGTCTGTACAGAACGGCTGATGTGTATTAAAATACTTCCTCATAAAACTAAGGTCGTCTTCAGGAATTTTTCAGAATGGAACTTTTTCAAAGTTTAATATTTTTGTAAGATGCACTGTTAACATTCATAAAATCGTCGTACAGTTGGCTGAAAATTAAGTGTCGTCTAGTTGGTTAACGTTCTTCACATTGCCAAATACTGATAATTGAGAGAACATCTCCATCCTCCTGCAGGAGAAAACCTGGGTCCCATGTACTGTCTAGAAGGTGGGTGGTAAGAAACGCGTTGGGTTGTGCTGAAATAAGTCACTACACATGCTGTATTTGTAGGACTTGGACCACCTGAGTTACAAGGTCCTCACAGTCTGATATTCTACTGAAACTGGCTTAGATGTATTCATTTGCCTTTCATTTGCATGTGAAACTGCATTTGTTAACATTCCTCAGTACCTCACTATTATATGTGGAGATAAAATTTAAATATTTTCCATTGACAAGAGAAGAACTTCTTGGCTTAATTAGGGTCTAGCTTATATGCAGCAGTGAGCAGATATACACATTATACATCTGTTGAAGTGCAGGTTGTTTTAGAGCAGGGGTAGGCAACCTGCGGCTCTCCAGGTGTTGTGAAACTACAAGTCCCAGCATGCTTTGGCAGTAGATAACCGTCAGATAGGTGGCAAGGCATGCTGGGATTTGTAGTTTCACAACACCTGGAGAGCCGCAGGTTGCCTACCCCTGTTTTAGAGCTTTTGGAACATCGGAACAGGTCCACATCTCAGGGCAAGAAGTTCCAAAGTTTTGCTTTTGAGATTTCAAAATCTACCCGGCGATCAATACAACACAGTTAAACTGTTTGCTTAAATCAGAAGCTTATAATACAACGGCTTGCATGCTATATCACATCTATTGGGGGGGGGGGGGCGTGCCCAGAGTGGGTCGATGGTAAACAAATGCTCTGCAAGCAAAGATAATGGATTAAAAATAATAAAAATTGGAAC
Source organism: Mixophyes fleayi (assembly GCF_038048845.1). NCBI lineage: Eukaryota > Metazoa > Chordata > Amphibia > Anura > Limnodynastidae > Mixophyes > Mixophyes fleayi. Next base: position 12,967,107 of record NC_134413.1, read on the forward strand.
TCAAGCTGTAAACAAAATGCAATAAATTGTATACAAAAGAGTGAAATGTATATTGCATGGTTCTTAATCACGTTCATGTATATATGCCTACACCTGCTGTAAAAGTATACTGTCAATCAAAGGAATCTCCAATGCATAAGAAACAGTTTATACAACTGTAAATATAATTAACAAAAACATTACGTTGTACTGTATAAAGTGTGTATAGCCAATAACATTCATGTTGTGGTTACCACCTTGATTTGAGGGTAACCCTTTCATATCCTGAAATTATATACATTAGAGTTGTAGAAGTTCTACAAACTTGAAATGGAATGTTCATAAACTTGTCAGATGGATCAGCTGAAATAGGATCCAACTTTAACTGAAGGTCCTTTAAAATACACTTGCAATGGTAATCTTATAAACGCACTTTATTGTACTAGCATTTATTAAAACAGTATATATGTATATGTCCTGGCAATAATGAAAGTATGCCACTTTATCATAATATATATGTATATATATATATATATATATATATATATATATATATATATGTAGCGCACCAGCAAATTCCATAGCGCTTTACAAAATATATATATTTATTATAATATTCAAAGGGGGATATGCACTCAAATCACATAATTTAAACCATGCACAGTCCATAAAAGTAAATCCATGGATGTTCAGTGTATGAACAGACCAGCACAGGCTTAGAAAAAAAATATCAAAACATTTAATGAAGTATAAAATACTTTACAGAATAATGATAACCAACGGGCCACACGCTTAGTGATCAGCCCAATACAATTACACCAAAATCTCTTCACTGATAAAAAAAAATTACTATTCGACGAAATGCGTCAGTCTTTCTGATCAGCAAGGTTTCAGTGGGATCAGTGTACAAACAGATACATTCAAACTGCCTGAGCCAGCTGGGCTTTATTAATTGCGGCCTGAGCACAGGTGTTGTCTATTGTTAACATTGATTTATAGAACACTAGCATACCATCCAGCTGTTTACAAATTAGAACAACAAGTCTGGGCATTAATGAAAAGACGAAAGGGCACTGCTCACAAGCTTACATTCTATAGGAGAATAGGAGTTTGATGGGAAAGGGTGCTTTTTGGGGCTATGTGATCCAGACACAACAATGTTGAAACAGAAGTGAATGTTGCTCGATCAATTTATAGGTTCGTAGCAGGTGCTTTACAGGGTGGGGTTATCCTGAAAGGAACAGAGGAATACCCCCAGCACACTGCAATAACCAGCAAAGGAGCTGCTATTTCTATTTGTACATAAAATTGCAGAAATCTCAGTTGCACACACTTGCAATTTGATAAGTCACCTGCCCCATCAAGGTGCTTCTTCTAATAGGGTGGTCCTAACTCTAGACCATGAGAGTCCCTATTTTTGGGTAATACAGATGTGTTTTTAAATTTAGCGCTAACGTGCCAAGAGATACCCCAAACTCCTCCAAATGGCAATAGAGGACCAGCACTCCCCATCAGCTACTGATTTGTTTGTTCCACACAGCAATGTTGGTCTGGGAGGGGTTATAGGCTTGTTTTAGTATAGGAGGAGTCCATATCCTTCAATTTGGCCACCAGTGTTTGCTTGACCATTTATCGATGATATATCCTTCCACCCTCAATATTACGCTTCCTTCTGGATATAGAACCTGGATTCTTGTTCACCATATTCACAGATCAGTAATCCTGAAGCAATCACATCCTTGGTGTGCTGACACTTCTCTGTGTCTCCTTGCAGTTTCCCACTCCCTCTCACAAATGTAGACCAGCTACAAATGTGTGAAAGACTTATGTGGGAGGTAGTGCAGAGAGCTGATCTAAACCACTAGCAACAGTAGTAGAACATTTGATGCGGAAATGTGGTCAAGCTGCTGGATTCAAAGAAGATTTGTAGGAGTGAAAGTCTGGGAGTCCAGTAAGAAAAGAACCGCAATTGTCATAGTGGTAGATAACGACTGCAATTTTTTGCAGTGCCTTGTGAGAGATCTGGAAATGTTCCTTGGACGTACATAGCTGGATTACAGATTGCATGTAGAGAACAAAGGACTGTTTTGAGTCAGGGATGACAACTAGGCTGAGAGTTTGAGATTATTGTCAGGTTGATGATAGAAATGTAGAGGTCGGGTACATAGTCTCTCTAGTGACATGAACGAATGGATTACTTTTACCCATCTTTTCCAATGTCACTGTCAAACCTGGCTATGTGTATAATTTTGTTCAATGAATCTACATCATATTTTCAATCTTGTTGATACTCATTCTCGAGGATCACTACAGCTTCACCATATTCATAAACATTTCAAAGTGGACAAGCTCTTAGTCCCTCTGAAAACGTCTCCAGTGTGGTCCTGTCTGTTTGCGAAAGACCTGTGCAGATCCCTGTATCCTTGTACTGCCAGGAAAGACAACTGTTCCTGCAATATAATAGGATTGAAAATGACTTGAGGTTACAAAGCCAGAAAACAAACACAATGTTTTAGTGTCACCATAAAGGACCATGCTACATCTAGGCTGTGAAAATACATTTCTCCTCTTGAAGACCTACCAATAGGTTGGCCAAAAGCCGTGGTCGTTTAACAATCCCACGGCCGTTTCCTGCTGTCGTTCAAACAGCTAATCTGTAGAACCGAAAACATTATTAACTATGGTATCAGGATGTGCGCATCTGGTGGTCTATGATCAAGAAAAAATGTTTTGTTGCTTATGTTCCTGCCTCTGAAGAAAGCAGAGATAAAATATTCATATTAACCAAACTCCAATCATCCTCAAATTCTTGATATTTTCTAATAAAGTCTGCCTTATCCAAAAAGAGTTGCAGAGACCATCATTGAAACCCTGCCCCAGGTTAAGTTACAGTATTATTACCACAAGCAATGAGTCTAAATGAAAGGTGACATATTACTTTATATATTTTGCACAATCCATAAATCACTGGAATTTGCGAACATTCTATCTTGAGGATTTCGGCTACGTTCTCATTGAACCAACTGTTAATTGTGCCCAATAAGTGAATCAATCTTAATTTAAATGGTACCAATGTTATTCTAACAAATAGGATTATAACCTAGTTGAGCAGAGACCACGATGGGCTTGTCCTGTTTATAATCCTAATAGTCCATCAAGGTTATTACCCCCCACTTATCGGTGGGTTTTATGAACAAGGTGTTGTCATTATCAAGGTCTCTCAGACTCCCAAAATGAGATAAACATTGGTAATAAAACCATTTTGCCCTGCAAACCATATCTATATTCTATATCTAGACACTAGGGAATTATTTTTCCAGTTTTTATATTTCACATAAAATTGTTGGAATTTAGTCTGCGTTCTCTTGCTAAAAAAAACCCTCATGAGCCAATAAGGTAATCCGAGACAGAACCAGTGAGCCCCAGTGCAGAGATGTAGGGAGGAGGGATCCCAGGGCCATCTTTTCCATTGGGCACGATGGGCAGGTACCCGGGGACCCATAGGCAAGGCTCCTAATTAGAATAAATAATCCTGCAAAAGAAAAAACCTGCAAAAAAACCTTCAAGGGTCACTAAGCAAGTACATCTATCTATCTCTATATATCTATATCTGTATCTCTACACATATATATATATATATATATATATATATATATATATATGTAGGGGCCCCGGTGCACTGCTTTGCCCGGGGGCCCAAAATGTTGTTAAGATAGCCCTGTCAGGGCACACAGTTCACTAGTTCCCCGTACAGCAGACCCCATTATCTCCATGGGCCCCTGGGGCATCTTACCTGCTGCACCAATGGTAGTTCCACCACTGGGTGAAATATAGAAGCACAGATTGTGCTGATCACATATTTATGAATATGAAATGATACCAAACATCTTGGTGCGGGTATGGGTGTAACGATGGTATTGATGGCTCGTAGTTGACTTTGTAGGTGATGGGGTGATATCTTTAGCTCGGGGTGGGCTGAGGATGGCCTCAGTATGTTGAAATGAGCATCGTTTGGCTAAACTGTTGTTGGCTTATTGAAAGTTTCCAATCTTCTACAAAACCTATTGTCTTGTGGCGTTTCCAATCCGTTATGGTGAGACACATCACCCTTGGAGAGAGTTGACTTTGCCCATCCAGGCTCGAGGACCCTTTAGTTTGCAATAGGTGATGGTGAGGGCTCCTATAATGAGAACCCCCTAAGCCAATCACTGTCGGAATACAAAAAATGATTACAAATTAATGTTTGAGGTTTGTTTCTGCTTTGTTAGAGATTAAACAACATCAGCTGCTGTAGCAAGGATTTGTTGACTAAGGCAGTGAGTGGATCTCAAACCAGGTGCGGGGGTAGGCTAGGCGGGGAACTACTTGGTAATTATTTTGGCTTAGGGGTCCCTTGAAAAAATTATGGAGACTTAAGGGTGCCTGGACGTGAGAAAGTTTGGGAGCCACTGGCTTTTCTGTTGCTCCCCTACAGAATTTAAAAATATAAATCTGTTTCCAATCAAAGCTTCTCTTCATTCAAAAGCAGAGAACTTGTACTCTTGTTACATTAACCGAAGCTGTGGCCCAAGTACCAACGCTGTGCAACTTATCATTCAAAAGTTATCAAGTGTGCAACATACTTTATTTTATAGCCTGCAAGTGTCACTGTTTAAATGCTTTAAATGGAGACTTTAAGCCATTGGACAAATGCTTTCTCAAAACAATTACTTCAGTGACATTGGATGGCAAAAATAAAGTAATTTTCCCCATTAAAGAGGATTATCACATATGAATAAGACAGGCTCTGGGAGGAGTAAGATCAGTGTGATCATTATGCATTATTTTGTTACTTATAAAGTTCAATTACATTCATTCTTATGCAACATATTTAAAAATATGTTTTTATTATCCCACACTTTTAATTGCCCCTGGCAGAAATGAGTCTGTCATCTGCTTTACTTGACTAAGCTATATTTACTCCAAGTTCTTGACAGTCTTCTCTTCTTCACTAACCTTCAGATAACATTAATTTATTGGCTTATATGCGCCCTCCAACAACTTGTATTAAATTGAGCTTTATCTTATGTTTCTCTTCTGTGTTCTCCCCATCTCTTTTTATCATCTGGTAGCATGGTTTAATTTTGTTGTGTGTGGATAAAACAAAACGTTGCAGTCTGGTCCCTATTGTATCCAGTGCAACAAGGACGGAAAAACGGTTTCATGTCCAGCGGCAACGAAATGAAACAACTTGGTTAAATATATAAATACATGGCTGAAAAGCACAGAAATAAGACAGAAATCTAATACAAATTATTTACTAAAAGCAGCAGGACAAGATGTACAAGTCAATAAATTAGAAATATGAAAGCAGCATTTGCATGAACAATCAGACTATAAGAAGAACGTTGGTAATTACCATTTTCCCTTGTTTTTCTCTTCAGGATGCTATTATTGGTTTAGAAGTCTTGGCTACCATGGCAGCCACAGTCGCATGACACATGATGTAATGAGCAGTGAGGCTTTGAAACCACTCTGAGTTCTGTCTGTACTGGGACATTCTCCTCCCCCTTCTGTGATCACATAACATGCTGAGAGCTGTGAGCCTGTGTCTGTGTAACAAATTGTCTGTGCCTGGCAGCAATTTTTGTTTGCCAACCAGACAGATTTTAAAAAGGAGATAATGATGTGTAGGAGGATAGCTAAGAAAAATGACACATGCTTTAAAGGTACTTAACTTGCTATATAAATTTAAACCAAAGAATAAACCTGCTATGTGAGATTTCTGCTTGAAAGTGGACAACATTATTCGAATCCGCACACACAATTGTAGTGCAGACCAAAATCTATTATGCTCTTTCTAGAGACTTGACCCGGTCGGACATTCTGAAGTCTAAGCTCAGTAACTTGAGATAAACGTCTTAATGATCCAGTTTCCAGTCTCTCCAAAATTTTTAATGGGTTGAGAGAAAAATTCTAAATCTCAATCCTCCACTTTTGCCTCTGGCTGAACGAAAATTCAGACACCAGCAAATTAACCTGTGTTATGGGCTCTGTGTGCCAGTAAATTTCTGAGCTCTGACATGGAAAATACTAGTGAATAGGCAGAGAATATTTTATCACAATCGTATATTATATGGGACACTTTTCACATTGTAGTTTTTTTTCATTTTTGGATTCGTTCTAATTCATTATGATGTATAAAACCGGTGAATATAGGGGTTATAATGAAGAACTTGCCAAATGCCGGTGGTTTACTATGGGGAAAATAGATGCCTTAGAGCAGAGGTGCTCAAACCCAGTCCTTATTTTTGTTTATTTAAAATGAGGCGGGAGATTGTAGGCGCAGTAATTGGGGAGTAGGGCCGGAAGCTGAATCTGCACTAATTAGATACTTTAAATAAATACTTGTATTGAAATGTTCAGCTAACACAGTCTCCCTTAGAAGAATACCATACTTGTCTACCTTTAAAAAGTGAATTCTGGGAGATCCCGGGCAGGGGCGTGGCTGGAGGGTGGGAGGCGGCGGGGCGCGGTGAATCGCATCATTTTGTCTCCGCCCCTGTTACAAAATGCCGTTTTTGTTGCGGGGGGCGGGGACAAAATTATGCGATTCACCGCGAATCGCGTAATTTTGGGGAGTAAGTTCCAGTATGCAGAATACTTGCTTGCTGGAGTCCGTGAGACCTACCTGAATTTCGGAAATCTCCCGGACATTCCGGAAGAGTCGGCAACTATGAAGTATATTCTACATTAGCGATGGGCAACCTGATGACCTTCAAGGGCCGTATGTTTGGCCCTCTGACCTTGAGAAGGGCCACATATTATCCTTGCTTTCAGTAGTAAGTTAAAACAGTAAATGTAATCAAAGAAATTTTAATGTAACATCAACAAGTGTTATAATAACAAATGTGACTTCTGGGCAACCAGATTTTCCACCAGGTGTGGAAGGGTGTGAAGCTGAAACAACCACAATGCAATTCTGCAGAGAGGTTTCCATCCATCAATCTGTTGTACTTGTTGTTTTTAATGTGCCCCATGATAGCCAATGTTTATATTTGGGGGTCAGTGGAAACAAAAGTAGACAACTTTGCAATGCACAGGTGCACATCAGCGGCTGCCTAAAAAATCCTTATCTTGCTTTAATGAAGTAAGCAGGAATCACACGGTTCATTCCTGTGGAGAAAGGAGGGAGGAAACGTGGTGCAGACTGCAAGTCCCTTCTCTGATCTTACATGTTTCGGCAACACACACAGACTAGGGTCAATTTGTTAGCAGCCAACCTACCAGTATGTTTTTGGAGTGTGGGAGGAAACTGGAGCACCCGGAGGAAACCCACGCAAAAACGGGGAGAACATACAAACCCCTCACAGATAAGGCCATGGTTGGGAATTGAACTCATGACCCCAGCGCTGTAACCACCGAGCCACCATGCTGCCAATCATGAAGCAAAGAATAAGAGTTGATGGGGCAAAAAGCAAGGAGGAGCTGGGGGGCTGCAGAGGTCACTGTGGCTGTCTATTGCCCATCACAGGTCTACATCTTAACTGTCCTTAATGTGAAGAATCCTTTTCTGTTACTAATGGAACCTCCTGTCTTCTAGTCTGAAAAGATGCTCATGGCAAATACGAACTACCATACAAAGTCCAGCTCATTTGATTATCAAAAATGTGATCATGTAGAGATCAAGGATAAGATATATTAGCAAAGTCCTTCCTTACTACTTATAGTATCCGATGAGGGTTATTTTTAACCCAAAGAAAATTAATTTGCTGTGGGCTAATGCAAATTTAGACATTGAACACAGATGGCTGGTTGCTAAAGATTTTATTAGTAAACAGCAAAAAATTTACTAATATTTTGTTTAGTGGAAAGGAATTGTTTAAAGTAGCTGGCGTGGACGGAATTGGCACATTTAAGTAGACGTCATTTGTTTTACGCGCAGATTTTCTCCCCACAAACGATCAATTTCTTTGCCTGATAAATAGTACCGATACCAAAGCTCATCCTATGCGTTCAATGGTACACCGTCCTGTTGTGCTTTTATGGGAAAAAAAAGGATTTCTACACATATTTCAAACAATGTAATAAAAACATTCAACACACAAAAGTGCCACATGTAATAGACAGCCTCTATATCCCCTAATTTCCATCTCTAAGTCATACATAAGGATAAATCTAGTAGAATTTCTGGGGAAAAGATGAAACGTTGAAACAATTATTATTATTATCATTTATTTTTAAAGCGCCAACATTTTATGCAACAATGTACAGTGAGGGGATCAAGATGCAAATAAATAAATAAATACCAGCTCTTATCTTGACCCTCTGCTCCTCCAGTCAGTTTCACCCTCTTTGTGCTCCCCCCTCCCCTCTAGAATGTAAGCTTCACGGGTAGGGCCATCTCTCCTAGTGTTTTCTTTACATAATTACATAATTGTGTGGGGATAATTATAATGGTTATAGTTTATGTCATTTTTATGTTTTTATACTCAGATAATGGGGTTTGACAGACAGCAAAATTACATAAGCTTATAAATAAAATATAATAGCAGTGTAAGTAGTGGCATAACCATTGTAGCTGAACCAGTCACTGTAGAAATGTCAATGAAAACCAATGGGGTAGTTGGAAAGTGAAAGTAGACTAGAGGTAGGATTTTTACTGCCCATTTTCTAGAGGGTCAACCAACCCGCTATTGAAGGCACATCCTCCTCTTATAAGGATGGTTACCCCTACAATCTATTTTGCACGCAGCGGTTAGATTGATTTTTCTTGCAAACCGTTCTTCCTCTGCTGAGCCACTCTGTCAGTCTCTACATTGGCTGCCTGTTTTTCAATGAATTCAATATAAAAATTCTTCTACTAACATACAAGGCCGTCAACAAAATTGCACCGACATACATTTCCTCCCTTGTCTCTAAATACCTCCCAACTCGACACCTCCGTTCTGCACAAGATCTGCGTCTCTCTTCCACTCTCATCACATCCTCCCATTCTCGGTTACAGGACTTTTTCCGGGCTGCACCCACTTTGTGGAATTCCCTCCCTCGCACAGTAAGACTTTCCTCTAGTCTTCAAACCTTCAAGCGTTCTCTGAAAACCCACCTCTTCAGGTAAGCTTATGATATTCCTCAACCACCCTCTTAATCTCCCTAGGTTACCCTATTACCACCCTCTACACAATTAACACAAGACAACAACCCTCTGACCAACATTGGTACACACACAGCCCACTCAATACTTTTACATTTGCATTCTAGCTGGTCCAGTGTGCAATATGATGTAGAACATGCCCTTGTGTTTCAAACTCCCATTGTCCTATAGATTGTAAGCTTGCGAGCAGGGTTCTCTTACCTCTCTGTCTGTATGTATTACCCAGTATTGTCTTATTAATGTTTATTCTCAATAGTAAAGCGCTACGGAATTTGCTGGCGCTATATAATTATAAATGTTGATGATGATGGTTCCAAAGACTGAGGATTTGGAATGCACCATGAAATGCGCTAGCTGGCCAGTCAGTCTTATGTGGGACTGTGCGGGTCTGCATTTATTTTTGCAGTTAGTAGACGATCCTTAATACAATCCATAACAAAAAAACAAAATTATTGAAATATGCACATATCCATCTTTCCAGGGAACTTACCAGCGCTCGATATAAACAATCTATTAAAAAAAACAAAAACTAAAGTTTTATGGACATAAAACATTATCACTAGAGTGCCGGAAAATCTTTTGTTTAGCACACAATCTACTTGAGGTTTTTTTAATTTGTTTGAAATATCTTCTAAAGCAGAATTATGTTCGAGTTTTCTTAAAATAGGAGGATGACATAAGAAGTTTTAACTTAAGCAGCAAAATATAAAGGCTAATCTTATTTAAAAGTAATATGTGTTTCTTGAGCTAAAGCCCAGATACGTTCAACTGGGAACATTTTTTTTTTCGTTTTCTAAATCATGGGTTTGGTTCGCAGTTGTTATGCTGAGTTATACAGAGAAGCTTATTTTGCCAGAGCTAAATACTCTTGTGGCTGTGTTTAATAAAGAAACAAGTCTTGGGTAAGAGGATATGATTTTTTATGACATAAAGAATGCAAATAACTTTCAGTCTCCTTGACTAGACCTGGTTTGGACTGATGTGATGGGGTTTAATAGTGACTTATAACCTGTGCTGACAATGTGCAGGCCTCCACCACGTCACTTAACTCATTTATTATGCTTGCTATAAAAACAAAGAAATGGCAAATAAATATATGGAAAGTTCATTGTTTGTCAGAGGTCCCGAGCCAAAAGTTTTCGGTGACCTTTTAAAATACGGTCCCTTGCTAGTACTAAAATGTCTGTCACTCAGCGTACACGCTAGCACAATTTGCCCTCTTAACCCAAATGGACCTTGTTTTTCTCTCTTTCAACTGTTGTATGAATTTCAAATCAGCTGCAGCTATTTAAATTTTTTTTTTTTCTTTCTTGTTTTTTTTTTTTTGCGTGGAAGGATTACTGTAAATTGCAAGCTGACAATTACAATGTACAGCGTCCCGGAGAATTATTAATGGTCAGGTCTACTGATGTTCTTTCAGCGCCGAGCTAGACCTGCGGTTGCTCAGTCTTAATTAGATTCAGTGAGCGAATCCCAGTCAAATGATGCAAGGGGTCGTCCAAGGAACTTCATTTTATCAGAGGGAGATACCAATTGATCATCGAGGGCTCATATCGAGCATGTCTAAGTCTCTAATTCACCATCCACTTAATGACTTGTTTTGGCTTAAGAGGCTAAGTTATTTGACAGCATCAATGTCCGCTAACAATGCTCCGCAGGTGGTTTTAATAAAAAAGGTTTCTGTTGCTTTTTTTTTTATTTCTCCGTTTCCCCCCAGTTTTTTGCCGAAGACAGACCAACAGTTCAACAGACACAAGCGAGGCCTGTAAAACGAGTCTGCTGTAATACTCAGCGCACGTAGTGCAGTCACTGTGAACCCAACTCCTGATCTTATTATGCAAGAGATTGGGGAGTTTGGGGGTTCGCTGTAAATCCTGCGTAAGGCTCTACTGAGTTTTTATATGTGTATTTATCCTTGCACATTCAACTCTTAAAGTGAATGTGCGATTAAAATACATTCCAACGGTCAATTATATTTTTTATCTTTATCGTGCGATGAAATAGGCGAGGAGCGTTGACAACGCCGCTACCGGTTTGTATCATCAATAATGCTGGACAAGTCACCCGCAGGTTAGGGTGACAACCCATCTAAATTGAGAATAGGTTTATATTCTTTCTTATTGAACTAAACTCAGAACTGAATTTTTATTTTTCAGTGAAATTCTTCTTTAATGAGGTGAGGAGGGAGTTTACAGTAAAATGTTTGGTTACCTGTGATGTCAGGACATCTGCAATAAAGCAACTAATTGTGCACGAACAAGACTTTGGGGTAAACGTATCCAACCTAAGTGAATTCTAAAACGGAGGCGTTGCCCATAGCAACCAATCAGATGCTAGCTATCATTCTATAATGCACTTGATAAATGATAGCTAGAATCTGATTGGTTGCTAAGGGCAACACCTCCAAGTTTCCTTGTTAGATGCATTGATAAATCTACCTCAATTTGTGTTCAGTTTACATGATTTCCTATAGAGTGACTTGTGTTCAAATGGCTGTAGTGCAATATACATTGCTGATAGTTATAAAAGTTATTGTAGTTATGATCATCATCATCATCATTTATTTATGATTATATGCCACAATGCTCCACTGCGCTGTACAGTAGGGAAAACAGGACATACATAAAATAGGACATACAAGGTAGACAAAATTAAATGCAGACATGAAAACAAAGGGTATGGAGGAAATTCCCCCCAAATAATCTTGTTCGCTGAAGCGTTTAGTAAACAAACCAGAGATTTTCTTTTTTTTTGTTCCTGCAATTTTTTTTTCTGAAACATTTTTCCCCCATGAAATCTTCAAGGCAGCGATATTTGGAATACTCAGGTTTTCTGTCAGACTCCACAGTCCGGTATTTCCTCCTCCTCCTTCACCAAAAACAATATTATTTCATTTTGGACCTTACCCCAAGTCTGCTGGGATAAAAACTCTTTTATCTTTCACCGTGGCTGCTTATCTTCCCCACCTGGGGCCGACTATCTCCAAATTAATCCTGATATTTATCATATAAACTACCCAGTACTTCCACCACTGCCCCCTGCTTCTGTTACTCTGTAGCTTAGATGTTCTTACACCTCTCTGGGGAGGTACAAGAGGAGGTGACGGCAGAGAAGACGACAGTGGTCACTGGGCAATGTGAGCGTTCATTCCACTGACTGTAAGGGAGGGGCTGGTATAATATATAACAGGAGGATGGGAGGGGGTGGTATAATATATAACAGGAGGAAGGGAGGGGGTGGTATTATATATAATAGGAGGAAGATAGGGGGGTGGTATAATATATAATAGTTGGAAGCAAGGGGGTGGTATAATATATAACAGGAGGAAGGGAGGGGGTGGTATTATATATAATAGGAGGAAGATAGGGGGGTGGTATAATATATAATAGTTGGAAGCAAGGGGGTGGTATAATATATAATAGGAGGAAGGGAGGGGGTGGTATAATATATAATAGGAGGAAGAGAGGGGGGTGGTATAATATATAATAGGAGGAAGGGAGGGGGTGGTATAATATATAATAGGAGGAAGGGAGTGGGTGGTATAATATATAATAGGAGGAAAATAGGGGGGTATAATATATAATAGGAGGAAGAGAGGGGGGTGGTATTATATATAATAGGAGGAAGCTAGGGGGGTGGTATAATATATAATAGGAGGAAGGGAGGGGGTGGTATAATATATAATAGGAGGAAGGGAGTGGGTGGTATTATATATAATAGGAGGAAGAGAGGGGGTGGTATTATATATAATAGGAGGAAGCTAGGGGGGTGGTATAATATATAATAGTTGGAAGCAAGGGGGTGGTATAATATATAACAGGAGGAAGGGAGGGGGTGGTATTATATATAATAGGAGGAAGATAGGGGGGTGGTATAATATATAATAGTTGGAAGCAAGGGGGTGGTATAATATATAACAGGAGGAAGGGAGGGGGTGGTATTATATATAATAGGAGGAAGGGAGGGGGTGGTATAATATATAATAGTTGGAAGCAAGGGGGATGGTATAATATATAATAGGAGGAAGATGGGGGGTGGTATAATATATAATAGGAGGAAGGGAGGGGGTGGTATAATATATAATAGGAGGAAGAGAGGGGTTGGTATAATATAATAGGAGGAAGGGAAGGGTGGTATTATATATAATAGGAGGAAGAGAGGGGGTGGTATTATATATAATAGGAGGAAGGGAGGGGGTGGTATAATATATAACAGGAGGAAGGGAGGGGGTGGTATTATATATAATAGGAGGAAGATAGGGGGGTGGTATAATATATAATAGTTGGAAGCAAGGGGGTGGTATAATATATAACAGGAGGAAGGGAGATGGTGGTATAATTAGCAAAACACAGTAAAACTGCTGTGCTCTAAAAGTACCTATGGAATGTTTATAGATATGCAATATATCAGTCGCTAACCCAAATGAGGTCGCCAATCTCAAAAATATGTTTGCAATGTATATAAAAAATTGGGATGCTCTACGATACAGTTGCACCAAAAAATACACAGAGATGTCGGACTACGTATTATTTAAATTTATTCTGTTATAACTTTAAGAATTATACATGTACATAACATTGAAAAATATTTAAAAAATATTTTGTATCAATTTAATATAACTAAAATAAATAAGGGTAGACATAAAAACAATCAATTCTGTGGATATTTAGTGTCTGGCCAGTACACTTGAGTATAGATTTTATATCCTCATTTGGTAAGTATAATCTGTAGTTAGCAATATATCCGGATGATAATAAAAAAATATATATGTGATAGAGATATATAGTAGATGAGGTATACAAAAATATGTGATAGTCTTTTGTTTTCACTGTTATACCTCTATTAAATGAACTATTAAAACGTCTATTGTTTGAGCTCAATAAAAATAAAATAAAAGCCGACACTTTGTGCCTCTTACTGCGGTGACCACGTAATGCCTTCTCTCCTTTGATAGTTTCAAAAAGCGCAGTCTCAGCTGTTGAAATCGTGGTAGATTGTGAAATCACTCGCTTTTAGTATTCTGTTCCACAGTCCAATGAAGCATCTACACGGAGCTTTATAAAATGGTAAATTAGAGAGGTGGAGTCACTGTAGACTCTCGTTCCAACGGCTGCGTGTTGTTCCTCCCAATATGATCTCAATATGTGTCCAGTTAATATGTTATTATCCAACACCGTATTGCAAACAAGTGTTCAAATGACACTATGGGATAGATTTACTAAACTGCGAGTTTGAAGAAGTGGGGATGTTGCCTGTAGCAACCAATCAGATTCTAGCTGTCATTTTGTAGAAAGCACTAAATAAATGACAGCTAGAATCTGATTGGTTGCTATAGGCAACATCCCCACTTTTTCAAACCCGCAGCTTAGTAAATCTAGCCCTATGTGTCTAATGTTCCAATACCTAGGCGCGTTGATAAGCTCACAGACTGTGTAGAGTAGGATGTTATAGATAAACAGTTGAATCGGGATCTGTGTGGTCTGATCAGATAATGGTGTAGCTGGATAACACACTTATATATGAAAGTTCGGTAATATTATCTAAATGGAGAAGAGGCTAATGAATTGTGATCCACCGGATAAGTTTTTTAATTCTGTTAAGTTCATAAATCCAAAGTTGAAAAAAGAGTCTTCAGTCACCATCAGGGGATGGTATAATATATAACAGGAGGAAGAGAGGGGGTGGAATAATATATAAGGGCAAAACGGGAAAGGGAACGGGCATATGCACGTTGGAAATGTACAGTAAGGGCGAGCCTAGTTCAAGCGCACACACATTAGTCAGATTCCAGCTCTAGACAGACATCTCTCAGGTACATGGTTTTTAGCCGTATAACTTGCACCGTCTACAGGGCAGGTGTGAGGTGCCGATTAATAGAGACGACGGACCCGTATACATGCTAGAACATGTGTTTGCAATTAAGAGCAGCTGTATAAATGCATTTTATGTACTGTACGCTTTATTAACATCCGGATAATTGTATTTCATGTTAAAATGTGATTTTATTAATGATTATATGGTTAACAGGTGTCAATGTTATTAATATTTTTTTTCTCTGTGCGTTCTGTTGGGACTTAATATTGTACATATGCATTGTGTGCACCCTGCAGTGTGCAGCGTCTGTCTGCATATGGCAAGCACCGTATAGGCAAAGCGTACTTGTACCCGTATTCAACTGGAAACGTTTCTTGAGATCCGCTTGTACCTGAATAGGGTGTACGTGTGCGCAATTTCCTTCCGATATTAAAAAACGCAAATTGCACTCCCTTTGCACTTCTTGATGTCTCAGGCCCATTCTTATCTGGTAATCCTGGACTATTTATGTATTTATTGGGCCTGAGTCATTAAGGAAAGTAAAGGGAAAAAAAAGGAGTAAATGTTCTCTGGGACAAACCATGTTACAATGCAAGGGGTGCAAATTAGTTTGTTATTTTGCACACAAGTTACACACTGGCTGTTTTTCCATGTAGCACACACATACTTGATAGCTTTATTTTTACAGTGAAAGTTAAAGTTGATCTAGGACAGGCCCTACCCCAACTATAAATCTGTCCCCACATTTTAAATTTGCCTCCCCCTCCAATGTAACATGGTTTTGCTCAGGTGCAAAGTTATTCCTTTTTTATGCTTTGCTCTCCTTTATGACTCAGGTCCATTATGGTTTGTTTATATAGCACTTACATATTTCGTAGCAATTTACAGAGGATATGTAATCTTTTATATCAGTCCCTGCACCACTGGAGCTTACAATCTTAATTCTCTACCACATGATTGAACACACACACACAAGTTAATTTTGTCAGAGGCCCTTTAACTTTTGGAGCATGTTTTTGGACTGTGGGAAGAAATGGGAGAAAACATACAAACACCACACGGATAATGCTCGAGTCGGAATCAAACCTGTGACCCCAAGCAGCAATGCTTCCCACCGTGCCACCTTATCATCCCAAATTAGATCCCAAAACATAGAATTACTTCTTGGTGTAGACCCTAAACATATAGTGCAAAATATATGGAAGATAACAGTATAAAACTGTAAAGACAGTGTTAGAAAAAGTAAAATAGTACATTAAAGAGAGGATTTAAACAACATTTCTGGAGATGAACATGTGCTTCTTAATTTCCTAAATAGTGATGCCCGGTTCCCCAGTGACACTGCCTGAGGGCTACTATCGCTTAACAGGTCAGAGCAGGGTATTGTGGTGCATTCTGGAGCCAGCTTGCGGCTTTGGCTTTCCGTTCCAGAGTCGCTAAAAAAAAATAAAAAAATATGAATTTAAAAAAGCAACTTTATTTACAAAATAAAGGTAAAAATTAACAACAAATCATTTTTCGTTTTTTTTGGACCCATTACTATCGACGGAGATAGCGATAGGAGGGAGGCGGTGGGACTACCGCTGTCTATGTGAAATAGGTTTTGCATGGGGAAGCTTCAGCGGAGAGACACGGAGAGAGCGATTGTATGTTGTAAACATTATTTATCCTCTTTACTACTTTATATTTTATATTAACTAAAATCAATAGATTAAACTTATTCGCATGTTGCTATTTGCAATAATAATTATTCGATTGTGTACTAATCTCATCGCAACTGATTGTCATGTACAGAAATATCGATTACCACCTTCAGCCACTTATTAAACTTCAACTATATATATTGTAACAAAGGGAGGCATTTATCTGACAAGATGCAGAGAAAGCATACAAGCAGAATAAAACATTGGCGCAGTTATGCACCTAGATTGAGGTTAAACCAGGTAAAAACTTATGTGTAGTTTAAAGGTTGGTTAACTTACTTGATTTGAAAGCTCCTTCCTCTAAGCAGGCAGACAGGGTGTGTCTGTTAGTGCAAACAGAGCCAGTGATGGGAGTGTCCTTTTAAAGAGAAGGTGGGTGTGTCACCTGTCCATCAAGCTAAGGCTGGGGGAGGAGTATCATGTATAAATCCTTGCTTGTGTCATGTGTTCACTGAGACCAACGCTGGGGAAGCTGGCTGGTCTGGAGAGAGCTGGTCTATGTCTAGCTAGTGTTTAGGGTCTCCAAGAATTGCTGTGAAATTCATAGGGTGTCAAAAACGTTTTAACCATCCTGACAATAAAGCTGCATAAAAAGAAGAAGTTGTTCGCGTGTGCTTCAGCAGTAGCGGGCTCTTGCCACAATATATATATATATATATATATATATATATATATACTGATAGATATATAGATCTACTCTAGCAATTTAGGAACAGAATATATTCTCATCTTTTCCCCAGTCAATGAAATGTGTTGCCTTGATATTAATATACTTTGTATAAGTCCACTTTCCATCCCTATTAGACGACAATAATGTATCACTGGTTCACCTGCTGAGGTCAATGCTTCTTTCTCATTTTGAGGAAGACAGACAGATAGGAACATTCCTCTTTCCATGACTAATAAATGTCCTTGTCCTGACAGGTGAGATATGAGGCAGAAGATTGAGTGCTCAGTGGAGCAGCTGCTTCTGCACATTCTATCACTTTGGCCGCAGTTCAAGACTGGAGGTCTGAGACCAGAGGACGCTCGTAATACATAACCCAATACTACATGAGGAAGACAGCACTGCCCAGTGATGTAGAGGCTTATAGGAGAACTTGTCACATACACATAAAACAGATATATGATTATACAACTTATACATGAGCATTTTCTTTGACTGTTTGTTATAAACCTATAATTTCTTCTAACACACCTTTTTTTATATGTTTAAATGCAAGTTCAGTGATGGAAGCCATGTTCTTTGAGTGCTGTCAAGGGGCAAGGGGGTAACTACCTCCTGGGCCATATATCTGAGGGCTGTCTATGAAATAAGGCATATCATTCCCTATGTCACTATCCTAGTGACCAATATGTAATCCAAAGAGCATCCTAGTGACCAATATACAATATGGAGCACAGTCTAGTGTCCGCCGTACAATACAGAGAGCATCCTATTGACCGAAATACGATGCATAATGTATCCTAGTGAGCAATATACAATGCAGAGAGTATCCTAGGTGCAACCATCCAATACAGAGAGTATCCTAGGTGCCACCATCCAATACAGAGAGTATCCTAGGTGCCACCATCCAATACAGAGAGTATCCTAGGTGCAACCATCCAATACAGAGAGTATCCTAGGTGCCACCGTTCAATACAGAGAGTATCCTAGGTGCCACCATCCAATACAGAGAGTATCCTAGGTGCAACCATCCAATACAGAGAGTATCCTAGGTGCCACCATCCAATACAGAGAGTATCCTAGGTGCCACCATCCAATACAGAGAGTATCCTAGGTGCCACCATCCAATACAGAGAGTATCCTAGGTGTCACCGTCCAATACACAGAGCATACAAGTGGTAGCCATATAATAATTCTCAGACTCTGGTCCTACTTATTCCTCTGTCCACATCCGCTATACCTCACCTTCCTTTTCTTTCTTTTCTCCTTCATCCTCCAACACTTTTATCATCCTCATTCCTCCTCCTTTATTGTCTGGCTTCATCCACCTCCTGCGAAGGCAGGAACACCCACAATTATCCATTTCATCCATGATAATCATGTGTCTACAGTTATTAGCTGAGCACAATACTGGGCCCCAAAAGCTCTTGCTGGATGACCTGACCATATACCAAGTACGGCACTGATACCGATGTTTGGAACTAGGCTGAAAGTTTGTCTATTAAAGCTTTGTTAAAGGACCAGTAAACATATACTATTTTTATAAAAATTTCTAATAATACCCCATTCCCCCCAATCCTCTGGCTATAAAGGACTGCAGTCAGAAAACGTAGTTTTCCCACTAACAGCCGCGAAGGACGCCATTTGTTCTCGGCCTGGAGTTGTAGTTTATGGGCCTGAGTCATTAAGGACAGCAAAGCATAAAAAATGAGTAACTTTGCACCTGGGCAAAACCATGCTACATTGAAGGAGAAGTTAAATTTAAAATATGGGGACAGAGATATATTTGGAGTTGGGCATGTCCTAGATCAACTTTAAATTTCAGTGTAAAAATAAAGCTATCAAGTACTTGTGTGCTAGATGAAAAAAACAGCTGGTATTTTCCTTTTACGCAAAATAATAAACTAATTTGCACCCCTTGCATTGTAACATAGTTTGTCCCGGAGAACATTTATCCTTTTCTTGCCTTACCTTTCTTAATGACTTAGGCCCTATATGTTCAACAGCTGATCTAGTGGTGGATAGCATTCAGCACATATCCCATCCCTTACACTAGGGCCTGTTCACCTATAGAATGGAACCATGGGTCACAGAACTAATTCAGACTCATAATCTGGGTCTTAGTCGAAAAATGTTAACATACAAGCATTTCAGCCTGGAAGCTGTGGACAAAATGGGCCATTCCTTCAATGTGTCCAAAACACTGCAGATCCGCCCATATCATGCTCATTTAAATGTCCACACCCCTTCTTAGATAAACCACTCCTCTTTTAAGCGGCAGAAATCTTGACTATTGGTAGTTATTTTTTAAAGACCTCTGCTTTACACAAGTCTTGTTTCAGTATATACGTAACATATGTGCCTGTTACTATGTTTTTTAACCTGATTGTTAACTTCCATAGAAAGCACTACGGACTAGTTTAGGTCAAGTGGATCTGAAATCTGAATTATAATAACAAAAGCTGAAACAACAGAATATAGTTTAGCAAGAGCTGTCACATAATCGAGACTGGTGCCTCTAATCGCTAAACAACGGTCATATTGACGAGTGCAGTGACGCATGGTTTATTTAAAGGAGATGTTTGAGGAGGAAATTAGTGTCATATGTCAGAATGGTTTTGTTGGAAACTGTCTGTACCTCGAGCCTCCATATAGTTAGTGCTGAGCCAAGTCATTCGAATGCAGCCTATCAATTCATTAGAGAGCAGTGACATCACTGAATGCACCCTATCAATTCACTAGGAACCAGTGACATCACTGAGAATACAGCCTATCAATTCATTAGAGAGCAGTGACATCACTGAGAATGCAGCCTATCCATTCACTCGGAGCCAGTGACATCACTGAGACTGCAACCTATCCATTCACTAGGAACCAGTGACATCACTGAGAATACAGCCTATCCATTCACTAGGAGCCAGTGACATCAATGAGAATGCAGCCTATCCATTCACTAGGAACCAGTGACATCACTGAGATACTTTTGAGCATTAGTGATATCTCTGGTGACAATGGGGCATTGAAGTATAGACAACAAAGAGATTTACTAACCCTAATGCATACGACAGAGGGAAAGGTTGCCATTGGAGTACCCCAGAAATCTGTACTTGGACCAATGCTCTTCAAAAGCTTAATTGGTGACATTAATGGTATTGATTGTAAAGTCCACCTTTTGCAGATGACAGAAATATATGCAACAGGGTAGACATACTTGGAGGAGGGTGGGGGGTGCGCAATTGGTGAAGGGTGTCATGCAATTGGGTGCTAGGTTGCATAGGAGAAGTATTTGTAGCAGACGTGATGGATGAGTCCTCATCTAGAATAACACTGTGTTCTGTCTCGGTGGTTTACATCTCCAGAAAGAGATAAAGAAAAAATTGTGCAAAGAAGGGCTATTAGAATGGTGATGGGCTTCTGAGTCGAATCTTGCACCTCCCCTGCACAAATAATTTATAAGTAATATGTAATGTAACATCAGAGCAACTTGGCGCTGTAGAAAAGCTGAGCTGTTGGGACTCCATCTTGGGTCCCTGTGAAGATATCAGGTTTTCTGGCACAATTCTACCCACTTCACGCTGGCTGGCCGCCCTATACCAGGGAAGTCTACCCAGTACCTTCTAAGGTTCTTATTAGTCACTCAAGCCAATGCAGTTAGAAAGTACAACAGTACATTGATTGTAATGCAAACAACACTAGAATATTATGTACACACAGTAAATAAATGACAGGCAGGTTTACCACATCATCTGTCCCTTACCCCACTAGCTTAAGGAGTTACAGTCACCTGGCTGTCCAGACTTGAGGACCCATGGATCTCTCTCAGCTGCATATGTAGACTCTGGTAGAGAACGACAACTCAAAACCAGATCTTGCACCTTCTATGAATGAAATCCCAGAATGAACACCCCCTCCCCCTGGAATGGCTCCTTATATCTAGGGTCTAATTTCCACAGAGCTTTCCCCTCTCTGGCCAAACCCCTGGGCCTCTCCTTCTTAACCATTGGTCAGTGCTGGATAAGGGGGGTTGGAGAGGGAAGTGAAGATGAGCTGTACTTCCAAAGAACCTCCCCGGCTAGATGGCCTGTCTGGATTAGTCTGGTGAGAACAATGGACACTAATTAGTTTTCCCCCTCCAGTATCTTGCAACCTAATCCCTACCCATAACCCCTTGGCTTCACTTTAAAGACAATGAATAACAACCTCACTGCCACATCATCAATATACAATACACAATATACATATTTACAATGAGCTACAATGTCCCCATATCCACATGTAATTAGACACTGCAGTTGTATTCTGTTGAGCTGGGGAACAAAAGCAAGAGTTATAAAAAATGCTATAATCCACGTTATGTAAGAAACGAGGGACAGGCTGGTTAGGATGATATTAATACCTCGTTTCACCACAGTCCCTTTATTTTAAACCCCGCCCCTAACAGCATTTAGCCCAGGTTATGGGGGTCACATGTAGACAATTGCACGACACTCTATTTTTTCCCTCATGTTAAATACATTGCTACATCCATCTTTGGAAATACCCAACTAATTCTGAACATTGCTGTTTTGATCACAATGACATTTTAAGTAGGTAAGAAGTGTCCTCACAACGTTCAGCTTAGATCAGATTGTTATAATCAAAGTGGTGAGCTTTGGGGCTAAGGCTTCATTTCTTTGTTTATCCTTCATACTGAGGGGGATTACAGGCTGGGTGGGGCGGCTGTGTTCTGCTAGTGAACTCATAAGACAGTAATGACTGCAGCTCGTGGTCAATAAGGCACGGAGACGCACTCAGCTCTCACATCTAGGGCTCAGAAATGATTTGCAGGCACTTTGCCATATTTTGGGGTTTGCCAAAAGCATACATTGATCTTGTATCAGAGAAGTGCTTGTTAGCTGAAGTGCTGTCTAAGCTGTCCTCGACGAAAATTAAAAACTAAAAGGGGACTGAAGTCATGTGTGTGTCAGTGTCGGTGTTGGTGTATACACACGAACAAACACAGGATTTCGGATTTGGGGGATTAAAATTTTTATTGTAAAATAAGAATTATCAATATATATATATATATATATATATATATATATATATATATATATATATAGAGAGAGAGAGAGAGAGAGAGAGAGAGAGAGGTGACCTACACATCAGAACGCTGACCGGTTACACTCACCAAAGTCACATGATCAATGGCCTCGATCACAAAACAGTTATACGTAAACTAAAATACCTTATCTAGAACTAAAACACAGCTACTGAGAATTGCACCCAGCACAGAAAATGTGCAGATGTTCACACATGAATAAGGGCGACAAATATTGGGAGTTATACCCAGCATACACAACAAGAGGAGCGGAACTGGACAGTTGTCCACATACATGCAAGAAAAACATGGGCTGAGAATTGTATCCAGTATACAGAACAAAAGAAGTGGTACTGTGTAGCTCTCCACACTTATATCCTACAGACAGATACTGAGAATCACATTCTGTATACAAAGCCAGGAAGTAGTAGTGTGAAAGTTTGCATGGTTACCGGTGCAGATAACTGCATCCAGTACAGAAGAAGAGAAGTTGTACTGAGCAGGAAGCAAAACTCAGGGACAGAAAAATATGGAAAAGTTATTATGACATTCAAGAAAATGTTATATATATATATATATATATATATATATATATATATATATTTGTATAACATGCATATAATATACACAAGCATGGTATGTATGAATACTGTTCTATTATAGGTGACATTGTATGATAAGATAAGGGATGAATAGAAGAAATCTGCATCACCCCCTTATGGTCATAAGTGGAACTGCAATTTAAAACACATTTCAATTTATTTATTTTCTGACAAGAGTATAGGGAAAATGCATACATACATTCAGTGGTCACTTCATTAGGTACACCTTTCTACTACTGGGTAAGACCCCACCTTTGCCCCCAGGACAGACTGAATTCTTTGTGACCTGGATTCAATAAGGTGCTGGAAACATTCCTTAGAGACTCTGGTTGGTGGTGACATGATAACATCCCGCAGTTGCTGCAGATTTGTCGGCTGCATGGTCATGCTGCGAGTCTCCCGTTCCACCACATTCCAAATGGACTCTATCGGATTGAGATCTGGGGACAGCGGAGGCCATTGGAGTACACTGAGCTCATTGTCATGTTCGTGAAACCAGCTGGAGATGACGTGTGGTTTGTTGCACGGTGCGTTATCCTGCCGGTAGTAGCCATTAGTAGATGGGTAGACCGGGGCCATAAAAGGATGCACATGGTCCCCAACTATACTCAGGCAGGTTGTGGCATTTAAATGATGCTCAATTAGTATTATTAAGTGGCCAAATGTGTGCCAAGAAAACATTCTTCCCATCACCACCAGCCTGCACGGTTGACACACGCCAGGATGGATCCAGGGATTCATGCCCCTTCTCTAACACGGCTCCAGCGCAGCAGACAGAGAGTGACTGACAGTGCAGAAGACTTGCTCTGCAGAAATGCACTTTGAAGGTTGATTGAATGAAACACAGGGGCATTGGTATCAGAGTCACTCACAGTCCCTGCCTATTCACCTGTATCGGATACCATAAGGTCATTGTCAGAAAGCTGTGTGTGTGACGGAATCATTTTTAACAGAGCTGCAGGGGAATATGGGGTTAACAATGCACAATGTAGTTTACCTTCATATTTCATATCTGACAATTAAAACGTTGGGGTTCAGGGGTCCTTATAATTTGCTGGCCATTGAGATCTTTTCATTTGTGATTAATTAAAAATACTCCAACCTGTATTTTTATAGCCATTTTCGTATACCCCTAGACTTTGATTATTCGAAGGGCACCAGTTATTCTAACAGACCTACATGATTCCTGTCCCCTCCTATTTATTTTCTCTTACATGCGTCTCATCAGATCACAGTTTTGCGTACATACGATACACGCTCCCTCCGTGTAACAATACACCAGTGAGTCATGCATTCGGGATTAACTATCTTGCACATGATATAAACAGTTACTAAATAAAACCCAGAGAAAGGATATTGCCTTTTAAATAAATCCTGACAGCTGCGGAATATATTATGTACAGATGCAATACTTAATATGCTATTTACATTAATTCCCGTGGAACCCAAAACGTCTTATCGTGAATTGTTTATGTGCTATTTCAGTGTACTTTTTTATTGATTGGACATATTGAATCAAGATTACGATCTTATCTTACTCTGAAAAACATGGGACGTTTTTTTATACATGCAGCGGTTTTGAGAAACTGCATAGAGGGAGGAAATAATCTTTTATATGTGATATATTTTCAATAGAAACTTGAGCCAAGCCAAGCTAACGCGTGCAAGTAGTTCCCGTTGGAACTTTGGCTGATGTGAACGGACACTTGTGACATTAAACAAACACAGGGGTCGTGGACTTGTGCACAGGCTTCGTCTTGTGTTAGTGTTCAAAATGTGGCACTGCCGTTTGACCTACAACTTTTTTAGACAACCTTGTTTGTTTTCCAAGATGTGTCGGCTCAAAATTTGTCGCCAGCCTCTCGGAGTGACAAACAAAAAAAAATGTATTGTTTATTTATGGATTGGTCTCGAGGTTTTTACCTTTAGCATTTCTAACGAACGATAGTGAAAAGTTGCTAGGCAATGGTTTTCTCACTGCGATTAAACAATGTTCTGGCTTTAGCTAATAATTCCATTTATCTGTTTGTAAGGGCATGTAGAATGCTTGGACATGAGAGTGAGCTGCAACAATTCTATGTAGTCTTGGAATAAAATGTTCTTTTTACGATTTCAGTCTCTGGGTCGTTTTTTCAACGTGGAAAGTAATGAGTGTGCAGAACATTTCTGTAGGTGCCTATTTCACAACATTGAGTACATTGAGTATATTGAGTATATAGGCCACATTTTCGTGGACTGTTTCAGAAGACACTTATTTGGATCCTTTTTGGTCATTTGGAATACCAGCAAAAACAGAGACCTCAGCTAAAAATCCCATCTAAAATCACATTACTGTCACCGATTCATTTGATTTTCAATTTTTTTTTCTCCTAAAGTACTGTTTCTTGGAATCTCATTTATTTCGTTTAAGGGATAATGTGTGGACTCCACGGCTTAAGGGGTGTCCCTTGGGGACCGAGGATGGGGGTACCCGTGCACTTCTGGGCCCTCCCTCCTCCGAGCCCCCAAAGTTGCCACACTTCCTGCGCCCACAGTATTTCGCCACTGATTTTGGAACATCAAGCTGACTTCATTTCATATATTATAAATTTAGATTTTCACGTTTTATTTAGATTGCCTTATATCATATAAATTGCATCTAGACAAAATGTTAAAACAATCCCATTGTAAGTAATGATTGATAGATTACTACCACGACCAAGGTGCTGGTAAGACTGCAGAATGCAGAGGATTTAATTTGAGTAAACTCCAAATGTGGCCAATATTTACTTATCCACCCCATTCAAATATTCAGTCCACAAATTAAAAGTAATTTTTTTTGTAATTTGTAAGTGCTGACTACTAGTGATAACGGCTGTGTATACAGCTAGAACATGTGTTTGCAAACAAGAGCAACTGTAAAAATGCATTTTATGTACAGTAGAGATTAATAATATCCTAATAAAGGTATTTCATTGAAAAAAAAAAAGTAGAAATAAAACCTTTCTTTTAATGCTGTTTTGACATCAATGACTGTATTATTAACAGGTTACAATAATTGAATGCTTTTTTTTCTGTGCCTTCTACTGGGACGTTATATTACACATATATAGTGTATGTATCCTTCAGTTTGTTGTCTCAATATGGCAATTGTACCCCTACACCCGTATTCACAGAGACGTTTCTTCAGATACTCTTCTAGTTAAATATTTATGCCTGATTTATGTGCGTTTTTTAAAAAAATACACACAATACTTTTATTTTGCTGCTCAGAACCAGATAACATGTACTAAAAAACACAACAAAAAATAATTTCTTTGCACAAAATCTCAAAATCATGTCTACCACACAGGCTTTCTGCCTCTAATCGAGGGCAATACACAGTGGCGGATCCAGGGGGGGGGGGGGACGATCGCCCCCCCCCTAGCAGGGGCTTGCTGCCGACAGCTACACACTGTGCAGGTGCGTTCAGCAGTGACAGTGTGCTGCCCGGCTGCTCTGATTGTGTTTTAAACACAATCAGAGCAGCGGGACAGCACATTATCACTGCTGAACGGACCTGCACATACTGTGCAGCCGTCAGCAGCAATTTAGAAGTCGGAAAGGGGGCGGGGCCTAAATCGCCCCCCCCCTACATCGCCCGGGGTATAGTCATATCCTAGATCCGCCCCTGGCAATACAGGACGGTAACTAGAAATGTTGGCGCCTGGGGCAAGAAGGCAATGTGACACCCCCCAAACCTTTAATTTTAACCAAATTAAACTAAAATATTAATTCCCTGCTCCCCGCCTTCATGTTTGCCCCCTGGGGCAATAATACCACCCAAACTGATAAACTCCAACAATAGTTATGTTATGAATATCTGATCAACCATCTGCTTTATTATGCTTTTTTATTTTAACTGCGATTGTTTTTAATTATAGGGAATTTATCTGCAGTTTCGCTGCAGAGAAATCATTCCCCCCCTTGTCAAAAAACGATAGACTGCAGAAGTATACTGAATTTTTTGTAATACATATATTATAGAATGCGGTTAGACAACAGATTAAGATTGGTTAAACACGCTGCTTGTTCCGATCCTCTTGCTATAGATATCATGATCAATGCATCTGTAAAAAAAAAACCAACACAAATAAACCCACGTGAATCAATGTACACTCATCTTTAGGTGTGACTGTCACTGAATCCAAAACACTAGGAATACAACGTGATCATGTAGTTTACACTTTGATTTGCAGAACAAATGTGAACATACAGAGTTGAATCTCAATGAAATCAAATGCAAAAATAATGTATTTCAGCCCATTAGGTTATTAAGTCGGATACATCCTGCGACGAGTATCCGCCATGCTTACAGCATTTGTACTTACACACATACACAGAACAAGGTTGTAAACGCGATAAAACTTTGTAAACATTTTTCAAAGGGAAAAACGCATTTGCTTTTTAGCTTCATGCAATACAGCAGATAGAATCTTCCTTCTTGCATATGAATGAATTGTTTTGTAAATACGTACACACATATAACCTTAGAATATAGGCCATGATCAATGAAGAAAGCCCTAAACAACTTCAGAGGGGAAATGACAATCAGCCAATCAGAAGCGGTTACCTAGTACTGGCGTTTGTCATGACCATCGGTGTATTTGTACAAGTCCCTAGATTGGTGCAAATAATGGGCCTGATTCATTAAGGAGAGGAAAGCAAAAAAAGGAGTAACTTCGCACCTTGGCAAAACCATGTTTCATTGGAGGGGGAGGTAAATTTAAAATGTGTAGGACATGTCCTAGGTCAACTTTAAATTTCAGTGTAAAAATAAAGCTATCAAGTATGTGTGTGCTAGATGAAAAAACAGCCAGTATTTAACTTATGTGCAAAGTAAACTAATTTGCACCCCTTGCATTGTAACATGGTTTGTCCAGGAGCAAATGTACTCCTTTTTTTGCCTTACTTTCCTTAATGAATCCGGCCCCCTATGTCTGTAAGCGCCATATATATCTTTGCGTTCACGACTGCATTGAATCGCAATTCAGCGATCACGGACTTAGTGTACTCAGACGACATTAGAACACCCCCCCCCCCCAATCAAGCCTCTTCAGGCGCAAGTGTGTATGTTGGGTGCAACTCTGTAAAGGCGTTGGTACTTGCAGGTTTCTTTGTGGGCATGCGCTGAGCAAACACATGTAATTAGGTCCTTAATAATTAACAGCTAGTGCTTTTACTTATATTATCAGTCATAATTTAAAGTAGTGAGTTGTAATAATACACCAAGGGGTAAACGTATCAAGCTGAGAGTTTTCCCGCGGGTTTGAAAAACCAATCAGAATCTAGTTATCATTTATTTAGTACATTCTACAAAATGACAGCTAGAATCTGATTGGCTGCTATAGGCAACATCTCCACTTTTCAAACCTGCCGGTAAACTCTCAGCTTGATACATTTACCCCCAATTACTCCCAATGAACACTGAACTGACAATATCACAATTTACTTATTATAAGTGATGACGTCACAAGTCACCGATGATACAACTGATACTTACAGTAAGTTCTACATATATTAACTCACTTGTGTATTATATTAAGAGAGCAGTCACCAGTGACATCACTTCAATTAACCTGTGGATTACGTCATAGCAAGACGGATAGCAGCCAGTTAGAGATACCAGTGAATTGTACTACACAAGTCTGTCATTGGCAGGTAGGGTTATCATTTATTTATTTTAAACACAACTTGCTGACACATGGATGCCAGGATATATACCAAGGCACGCTGTAACACACACGTTGTCTTTTGGGTGCAGGATTCCAGCAGACACAGTTAAATCAAAATACATTAAAAGGCTGCAGAATGTTTAAAAAACACTCTCTGGCAGAATTAAACCCAACCATAAAAATATACATTTTTAAACCGCCATGTAAAAGACATTAATCATGTTTCATAACTGTAGCAATTTAGCAAAACAAAGTTTACTTTGTACCGCTCTTGTAACTAATCATTCAACATGGGGGCAACAATGTATTTACTTGAGGCTTTGCAGGCAGCTACCCAGGAGTGTCTTTGAAAAGCCCCGCCCCCCATTCCACCTAAATCTTTGGGTCATCCACACAATCCATTCTTTGTTCTATTTTTTTTTTCTCCCTTTTCCAACCGGGCACTTAATTTGTACAGATGGAAAGGTGACTCCAGATTCCCCTAAGGTTTCGCTGTGAAATTTTTGTGCTTCTAATTTGTACACAGTACAG
The DNA here is from genome assembly GCF_038048845.1 of Mixophyes fleayi. Lineage (NCBI taxonomy): Eukaryota > Metazoa > Chordata > Amphibia > Anura > Limnodynastidae > Mixophyes > Mixophyes fleayi. The sequence continues at coordinate 12,996,309 of NC_134413.1, forward strand.
CCAAGAGGGGGGGGAACCAGGTTGGAAGGACCCATTTAAAGGAATGAATTAGGCAAACGCAGGCGCAATATCAATTTTTCAGCACGCTGGTCTCCTGCCAAGATCTCTCCTCTTGCTGCAGCCCACGGGCTCACGTTTTAGAGAGGGTTATTATAGGGGATTAGTGCTGTTACAACAACTAATTTACTTGTACTTTCTACATATTCCTAATGCATTTGTCTGTAACACCGTCTCACCTTCACCAGCTGCAAAGGAAAGAGAAAAAACTATTACCCATGAATGTCTGCTCACAAATGTAATACTTTAGGAGGCTGTGTTGAAATAGAAATAATTTTCTAAGGCAACAAACTTCCCAAGTAGTCAGTGGGGCAAATATAGGGGCTTCTATTTCCTACTCTTCTCAAGCAATTATTTGTTGATACATGGCATAAATGTAGTCACGTACACATTGCTGGATGAGAAATGAAACATTTAAATCTGTATTGTTATTATATTTCTTTTGCTAGCCTATGGGAATCTCTTTCAACATAGAATTAGAATGGTGCATAGTTTTAACAAAGCTGTTTCCATGACAACGGAACCCTTGCTCTGACAGGTATGCAGCAGTTACATACACTGAAGCTATGGCACTGCCAATACCAGTTGCAGTTTCCTTTACGCACTGGAGTGGGACCGGTGTTCTCACTGTCCCGGCGCCATCCAGTGAACTATTAAAATATTTTTGAGTAAACAGGACCGGCAACCAAGGAAAAGAGGTCAAACTACTTATTACTCATATTTCATTTTAAGATGCGTTTTAATTAAAATGCCCCTTTTGCCTACACGCAGGAGTCGGCCATGTTATGTGCTGAACTAATCTTCACGATCATGCAGCCAATCAAGTCTCTAGGAGACAGTAGCCAGGGTTGCCTCATCGAGCTGCCACACTGGGCTACTTTTAAAAACTGTTTTTTTCCCAGTGGATTTTTCCAATGTGAATCTAGCCTAGAGGTCTCATAATGATGGAATGAAAAAACTGGGCCATCAAACCCCCCTCGCATCCCCTGTACTTCCTCTTGGGTGCAACATAAGGTATAAACGGGCAGCACGGTGGCTCAGTGGTTAGCACTTCTACCTTACAGCACTGGGGTCATGAGTTCAATTCCCGACCATGGCCTTATCTGAGTGGAGTTTTCTCCCCGTGTTTGTGTGGGTTTCCTCCGGGTGCTCGGGTTTCCTCCCACACTACAAAAACATACTGGTAGGTTTATTGGCTGCTAACAAATTTACCCTAGTCTGTCTTTCTGTGTGTGTGAGGAATTTAAACAGTAAGCCCCAATGGGGCAGTGACTGATGTGAGTGAGTTCTCTGCACAGCGCTGTGGAATTAGTGGTGCTATATAAATAAATTATGATGATGATGATGATGATAGTAATCTAATTGCAATTAGAACTGTGAGCTAAGGTTTTCTGGTGGTAAAAATTGGACTGTCCTCAAAAACGGGGAATCCACGTTATAATGATATTCAATAACATCTAAGGAAGGGGGCAAATTCCACTCTGCTCGTATTCAAGCAGTTATTGTATTGCCCCATTTGTATGTGCTGCACAGCAGCCAGATGGGGACAGTGGTTCCATTCTATCAATAGCGTAACTAAAGCCACTTCAGGGGTTACTATAGGACCCGATGGTAAGGGATGGCCGTGACAGCACCGGCCCACCTTCTTGAAGCCCACTCTCTGATATTTCCAGCATGCTCAGAAGGGCATAGAGGGGACATGAGGAGTGTGGATCGGCATCGCTGGGTTCCACCCCAAATGTTTCTATAGAACCTGGCGATGCTAAGTTCCTCTCATGCCTTTTAGAAATGTAAGTACATATGTAACTTCTTACAAGTTGAACTTTTAATACATAGTCTAATCTTGGGCTACTTTTTTAATGGATTTGAAGAATATTAAGCCAATATTAGGTTATTTACAGAAATGACAAAAGGGGGTTTGTGGCAGCACAGTGGCTAAGTGTTTAGCACTTCTGCCTCACAGCACTGGGGTCATGAGTTCGATTCCTGACCATGGCCTTATCTGTGTGGAGTTTGTATGTTCTCCCTGTGTTTGCGTGGGTTTCCTCCAGGTGCTCCAGTTTCCTCCCAGACTCCAAAAACATACTGGTAGGTCAATTGGCTGCTATTAAATTGACCCTAGTCTCTCTGTGTGTGTGTGTATGTTAGGGAATTTAGACTGTAAGCCCCAATGAGGCAGGAACTGATGTGAGTGAGTTCTCTGTACAGCGCTGTGGAATTAATGGCGATATATAAATAAATAGATGATGATGATGATGAGGTCATGGCCAGTATTCTCATATTCTTTTAGTTCTCAGTGACTTTATCGTCTGCTTTCCAAACTGAAGATTGGTTCAGTCCACAAAATGTCTACCTCCATTGTTGGGGACAGGTGCACATTAAAGAGCCTTCTTAGAAAACATCATTTTATTTAAACCTAAAACTAGCACTGTCAAAAACAGGACAAAACAAAAGAAAACATTAGATAACAAAAATATTACTTGTCTGTTTGAGTGCACCGAAATTAGATTGCAAGTTCTGCTGCATAGACATCCATTCATCTGAAAGATTTTATCGGTAGTTTGGGATTGCAGAGTCCACACTAGATGGCTGTCTTGACTTCTCTGTCTGCAATAAAAAAAACAACCCTTCGATTGAGGAAAATAGCTATGAGAAATAAAGACATATTTATAAATATGGAGAATCTCCCCTTTTTCTGGGATTGTGGTATATTTTCTGCATTACACAAAGCCACGCTTGTTTACAGAAAGCCGGCAAGCCCTGGCAATAATCTCACTATACAAGACTGATTAAAATATGAGCCTGGAATCCTACACAGCTCTTAAAAACTCAGCATCCACAATGGCATGAACTTAGCATTATATAGGTCACCTTTGACCACAGAGGCCCCAAAAGTGTTAAGTCAATCTACTAAACGTTATTAGTGACTTCTGAGCTTGTCATGTAATGACACATAACTCACGTCTCCGCTCGTGGCCAAGCTAATTGTTTATAAGCTTCACGTTGTTCTTTAACAAGGAAATATGCAATCGAACGCAGCCAATTTATAACATTTGGCACAGCGTCCAGTTTTAATGTGCTTTTGTTTACGTTAAAAAAATATAAACTGGATAATGCCAATTTTCTGATTTCAGAAAAACCACTTGTTGCAAAGACTTCGATTTCAGACACCTGTGACAATCCGTCATCAGTCTGACAGCAGATTAGTCTTTTTTTAAGTGAATATGTCAGATAAAATGGTTTTGGGGTAGAGAAATAGTTTATTGATATAGATATGAAATATTTATTTTCATTTCAGTAGTATATCACAAGTAAACTATTTGTTCCAGAAATGCTTACTGGGACGTTCACAACTTTTTCTGTCTTTTGGAATTATAGTAGTTTTAAAAAACACAGTTGAAACTAATTGTATATCTAAATGTTTTAGTTACTTAAATAGGGTATGAACCACATAGCAGATTTATTTTTTTCTTTCTTTAAATAGCAAGTACCTAATGTAAATACCTTTTAAGCATGCATCTGATTCAACTTAGCTATCCTTCTACAAATCTACATGTCAAAATATCTATTTTTGTCAAATAAAACTAACTGCCAGACTCAGACAAAGTCAGTCTGCTACTCAGACACTGGCTCAAAGCTCTCAGCATGTCATGTGTTGGTAGAAGGGGGTAGAAGGAGGATGTCACAGTGCAGACAGAGCTCAGAGGGCCGTTCCAAAGCCTCTCTGCTCACTACATCATATGCCACATGACTGTGGTTGCCATGGTTGCCCAGAAACACAAATCATTAATAGCAGCCTGAAGAAAATAAAAAACAAGGTAAGCGGAAAATACCAACATTCTTCCTCTAGCCTGCACAGTGATTTATGTTAAAACACACCTGATTTTTTTCATGATGTTGCTGGTTTATGCAGTTCAAAATTGTCGTTTAATTAAACCAATATTTCACTTCTTCAATTCCACATTAAACATCTGTCAGGAACCGTATCCTTTACACTTGCTAGGGATCAGGTGCAAATATACACTGATGGTGATGATGATGATGATGATGAGGGTCACCAATAGCTTTTTTGATCAGAAATAGCACCCATGTGCCCAACCCAACATCATGCCCATAGAGTGCGAATGTACGACCAATAGTGGCTCTTTTTAAATGCAATAATTAACATAGACCTCAAGCGGCTAAAGGGTTAAAATCTGCAATTACAGAACAGGCCGCTGTCTTCTAAATGCTGGAAGTTGTAAATATTATAGGGCAGATTGTAGGTTGTTGGGATGGATTGAAGATGATTAATGTTAAGAATTTACGGGTCCTCAGGGATGAATTCAGTGAATTAAGATGTAAACCTTACGGTACCTGAGTTTTCCACATTGATGATTTCCGAAACATTTTGCTGTTTTAATTTAGGTGCCTTTAAACATATAGCATACAGAGAGCCATGGGTGGTCATAAAAAGTACTACACAGCCCCAATAGGACATGACCACTGACCTTACAAATCAAGTAAAGAGTCTAACAAATGCACAGAGATGTCGTACCTTACCACTGCATATACATAGACCATTACATAGACCATTTAGTCCACGGCTCAGGAGGTGACCAATCCTAGATGGGAAAGGATTAACACTTCAAGTAAAGATAATTAATTACTAATTTATAAGATAGTCTTGGACCACATCACAAAATGTAAGTTTCTTCTGTCTCCCGTGTACATTTATGACGTACATAAATAATGGGTTTAGAATATGATATTGTGAGATTGTGATATGAATCATCTGTACCTCCATTATCCCTTAAGAAGGATATATCCAGTACATAAGGCATATTCTCTTAATTATGTCAGTTTAAAAATATGCCTCTGAACTGGTCAAAAGATGCCCAAGTATTAAACCGGTAGGTGGTCAACGAAGGCTTGGATCAAATCGAGGTTACCAACTCACAAAAGTGAATAGAGCATTGACATGGAGAAGTATTCGCTCGTGGAGCCAAACCTTGAGAACTTGAAAAGGTTAGCCAATTCAGGAGCCCAAGAGATTACACGCCGATCTGGAGCTGGACCAGTCTGTTGGCCACTGTTCAGCGCCCCACGTACCAGGGAAAAACATACCAAGACCTGAAGTGTCTGTGAAGAGCTCAATTCAGGATGGAAAACCTCATCCTTAAACCAGTATATGTGGCCATTTTACATCTCCAGGACATGTAACCATACCCTTAAACCTTCCTTAATTTCCCTGGTGAGATAGGCAGAAACTGAATGGTTCCTTATGTTATGTACGTCTAGTTGCTATCCAATGTAGATTGTCCACTTCAAATAGCGTGGTCCAACTCACAATGCAGTTTAATAGCAAAAAGAAGCAGCGTAATAATTCAATAAAATAAGTACAGCCGATACATACGCAGGCGCCCTGGATCCAGCATACAGTCATTCAATCCTGAAGTCTGTGGTCAAGAAGACTGCCTGCTGGTCCCAGAACCCCTGCTTATATACAGTTGGTGTTACATTGAAAACAATAGAGATGATTTGACATGTTTCCATAGGTTCAGGCTTCAGTATAATGCAGGTCATTGGCCAGTTCAAACGATGCCCTCCAAGGGTGGGGGTCAGCTCTCCAACAGCTGTATGCTAATCTTCCCGCCGAAATCTGGTTCAAACTGGTCTATTTGCATTACACTCACAATACCATTCTGATCATTTATTCCCTATAATCCATAACTTGCATAAGCAAGGAGCGATCTCTTATGCAATTGAACCGGATGTCTGAGGATAAATAAAGGATTAGAATGATACTAGACATGATATGTTTCCTGTATCCTGAACCTTAGATCTCACTAAAGTGTATTTAACATTATTATATTTAACTACAAATTCTGCTACATTTCATTATAAATGACTATGTGTTGCAACTATTTTTAACGTGAACTAATTACAAGTGTATGTGTTCATGTAACTGTGTGTATAAGTGTATATATTTAACGTGTTGTGGTTAAATATGCTCGTGCACGCTGTAACATGCTATTCGCATAATTTCAGACAAAGACAATCAGATTGATAGATATTAATTTGAAATGCCCATATCCAATTATTTAACATCGACACTATATAACTACAAAACTAGGGTCTTGTGATCTGATAGTGAGGTTGAAATAACACATAAATCCATCAAACTCAACATTTCATAACATAAGTGTAGATCCAGAGGAATACAAAGCAAAATCCATCATGTTAGATTAGTCAATTCAGCCTCAGCAGGAGGTAGGTGGATTCAAAAATATCATTCAGATCAATTCCCTTGATCAGTCGCCCCCCCCCTCTCCCCCCTTATTCCTTTACTAGTGTAACGAAACCGCACCCTTCTCGTGGCACTTTTGTCACTTTCTGTTACAAGAACACCCAGCAGATATCAGCAACACCAAAACTTCTTATTTTAAATCACATATATTTATTGTTGGCATCACAATAAATAACACTTCTTCTGTCAGGATGACACCAGTAAGCATCCCCTTTTGCTTGCACCTCCTGGTGACCCTACTACTTACTAGACACAGACCAGCTCACTACTGACTGGCCAACTAGTCCAGCGTCAGTCACATCTAACAAGAGCACAACTCAAGGTTAAATACACAGGACTTCTCCCACAGGCTTGGATGACTGACAGGCGACACTCCCACCTTGTCTTTAAAGGAAGTCTCCTCAGGTGAGCTGTAACACCTAATCAGTACAGCCACCCCTATCAGCTCTGCTGCTAGCTGTGGACACAAACACGTTAAAGCATGTAAGCAAATCACATTTTACATCTACTTTATCACATGTCTCTGACCTGTACACAGCTTAACATAAGCACAGTGCTACACTTGTACATAACTTAACATAAGCACACTGCTACACCCATGTATGACTTGATTTGCAGCCTTTTACCTGCAGACTGTTAGCTCTATACCTAATTCCACTCTGAGAGGCCTGTGGAAAACCACTCCCATTGCCACACTAGTTATAGCCACAAGTACCAATTCTTGAAGGAAATGCATCACATTTATTTTAGATTTGATTGATGAATTTACAATCGTCCTCTCATATGGTAAGGAATTCTGCAGCTTAATGCATTTACAGTAAAGAAGCCCTTCCTATGCTGGTGGTGAAACCTTCTCTCTCCTGTTATTCACACCTGATGACCTCTTTTCCTCTGTATTGTCCTTAGTATAAAACATTCATTAAACAAATCTTTGCATTGACCACTGATACGTTGATGCATTTTCATTTGGCCACCTCTTCCTTCTAAGAACATAGTTCTTAGCATGACCTAGGTGCATTAGAACATGCTTATCTACATTAAATTTGATCCAGCTCTGTGTTATTAACTCTACATAGCTTAATGTCATTAGAGAATATGGACACATTACACTGTAGGCCATCCTCCATTTATAACTACCATTTGACTTCTCTTCTACAACCAGTTCTCTACTCATGTACACATGTTCCCCCCTTGACCTTAGTACTCTCAGACTGTTATGTGGAACAGGATGGAATGCATTTGTAAAATCCAAATATGTCACATCATTTGCACCTCTAAAATCCAGTTTGAAACTTACCGTCTCTTGAAGTTTATTCAATTTGTTAGGCATGACCATTCCCTTCATGAATCCACACCGACACTGTGTTATCAAATTATTTTCTACAGTGGATTTCAGAACACGTCCCTCAGAATTCATTCAAATCATTTCCCATAACAGAAGTCAGGCTCACAGATGACAAGTGAGTAGCCAATCATGGTTTTTTTTTACGGACAGTTAAAAATAGGAGTGCTGGTCCTGAGGCAAGTAAAGTATGGTTTATGGAGGAACGTAGATTAGATCATTCTTGTCATATACACTTGTACAGCATATGGTGACCTACAATCACCCATTCTACTCATTCAATTCATGTGCTTGAAAAGCTAGCTCCCTTAGAATTTCTCAGAAGCAAAATTTCCGGCATGTTTTGATACAAACAGTCATGTGCGGTAATCATAACACTCAATTATCCCAAAGCCAGGTGAGCTTTGCAAGCGTTATACATGTAGTCAGTGTTCGGCATACCACGATCTCTTGTTTTCTGTTCCACACTGTGGGCCTGATTCATTAACAAATGCAAAACGAACGCAATGTGCGTTTTTTTTTTAAAAAAACTGCACATAACTCGGGTATACGCACGGCCGTATCCTACAAGGAGCGGATCTGAAGAAACTTCTGTTGAATTCGAGTCTAGGCGCGCTCTGCTCTAACAGACAATGTACTGCAGGATAGGTCCAATAGGTATGTGGAATATCAAGTCACAAATGAATGCACAGAATTTTTTTTAAGTATTGTCACCTGTTAATAATATAGTCATTAATGACAAACCGCTTAAAAATATAGATATTGTTTTTCATAAAATACATTTATCAGGATGTTCTTAATGTTTACTGTACATAAAATACATTTTTACAGTTGCTCCCGATTGCAAACACATGTTCTAGCTGTATACACAGCCATTATCGCTATCAGTTGGCACTTACACCCGACCTGTAGCTGGTGCAAGTGATACGGCTGAAAATCACGTATCTGAGAGATGTCAAAAGCTTGAATAGGACGCTGCTGTGTGCACTCAAGCTTGGCACACCCTTACTGTACTTTGACTACGTGCATATGCCCATTCCCCTCCCTATTCCACCACTGAAACCTTAGGCTGTTGTAAGTGTCCTTTTTCGCTCAAAGATAAATTGGAAGCTGCTGCATTTTGTGGTGTGTGCTCCAAGTCAGACACTTGGAGCACCTCCAATGAGTTTCTAAGCATCCTTATTATATAGTCTGTGCACATAACCACTGAGTCACAATAACTCCTCGAGCTATACATGTTAGAGGGGCCTGTACCATATATTCAACAGGCCAAATGCTGTGAGTTGTAAATACTCCCTTTACTGTCCCTATATAGGAGATTCTCTTCACAGAGACAAATCATAGTTCTTGGCACATAAGAAACCAACATCTGCCTTAATGCGGACAAGTTATGTTCCTGACACTTGTGTGACCATTAAGCTCTCAGGAACACGTTTATTGCTGTTAGGACATGGGTTATTGTGGTTAATCTTTTAATCTCACAATCAACATGATACATGCTACCCTTATATTATCTGCTACGATGTTCGTCCCCCTCAAAATGACAAATAAACTATAGCTGGCAATAATGCATTTACTCTGTTAAAACGCCAGGGCTGGAGGCTGGGTATTGAATGCTGCACCTACTTAGACAAGAACCACTGACATCAAAGGAGGACCTGAATACTCTCTAAACCAAACTTGCTCCTACAGGAGAATTACCTGCTCTGTCGAGTATCTGGGAGTTCTTCTCCTGATTTGGAAGTCTTTATATTCCCGTAGAGTAGGTAACTATGGTAGACACCTATCATCCTAGAAGCTTGAATGCCTTCGATGGACTGCATTCCTCCTGTTCTAAAAAGTCTGCCCTTCCTCATTTAAATTGGCGCTGGTTAGCGGGTCACATCAGGTAACAGTTGGGTCACAATGAATTGGACAAGATTCTGAACTTTCTCCCATTATCACAATTTTTTGACATTGGCCGATTTTTTTTATAAGTTTGATGATACTTTTATGGTCCGACTATTTCGGCACTTGAATGGCGAACTCTACCTGATTTTATTAGTGTTTCTATTGTCATTCGTAAACCTTTTCTCACCAGGTCCCTGAGCACGAAATGAAATTCCACAAATGATTGTGCCGGGATTATCTGCCATAAATCCGTCTCTATATGTTTCCTCTGCATTGTGGCTTTGGAGGTCGAATCCACATAATGAGTTAATCAGAAAAACAAGCTGCGTTTCAAAACAAATCATGAAAGTCAACTTTAGCAAGACCACAAAACGATCGGCCTTTTATGGGATGGTTGGGAAAGATATAATAACAGAAAGGCTAACGATAATAACATGCACTGCGACTTACTGGAGCACGGGAAAAGAGGACCGTAAAGACATTAAGAGGTTATCTTGGGATTACAATGGGCACTAATAGCAATCCTGGAAGTGTGATACATAATCCTGGTTAATAAAACAGAGAGGTTCTCTAATGTGGTCGGAGGTTGAGACATAAAGAACATTTTAGCAGCCGTACGATATGTCTATATTTGCTGCTGTTGAAATGGAGTAAATGACAGGTTGGTTTCATGATATAAGACGGGAGTGCGTTCTGTTACATTTTGGCCTAGAGATGGTTGTACTGTTTCATAGCGTTCCATCTCCTGGACTCACATCAGTGGAATAATGGTAAACCATAATTGTGGATTCCATTTGGGGTAGGCTGGTTAAAAAGATAGAAATATCTGCATGGGTCTAGCTGGGGACCTGCCTTATTACATCATACTCAGCTGCGAGGATGCCACATGGCTTAAAAATTTACTGGCGCTGAATAAAAAAAAAAAGAAATATTTTATAACTGAGATTAAAACGGTCTCTTTACTGGGGCCAAGTTGTAATTCTTTAATAGTGCACTATTAAGTCATCATATAATATGCCTCTATAGATGGTGGGTCTACGTTGTACAGCCACACTAACCTTTCACACATGCGCAAAGATATATGTGAACCCATCGCATTTCGGTTTGTGGCTCATTGTGATACTTTCCACTGTTTACAATTGTCTGATAATCTTAGTGAACTGCGCTTTTTTCTGCCAGCAGACTAAAGTCAGTAAGAACGATTAGGAGGTCATTGATCTGCCTTCTTTTTATGGCAGATATTCTTTGTGTTGCGGTAGCACCTTATCCAAGTCTCTGGAGGTCAGTTAAGCTTACAGTGCTCAGAGGGTAATGACAAAGTGCGAGCATCCCAGCTGATGGAAGAATTAGGAGGTGAGAGCCAGGGTATGCCCAAAATAATGGGAACTTTGGATGAAGCAATCAAAGAAACACTTATAATGTTCACGATGTCCTATAATCATTTGCAGTTGGATGTTTTCATGACTGACTTCCCCAGAAGACAAAGGAAATCCATCTACAGTCTCCAAACCTACAGGAAAGCGTTTAGACCTTGATTCAGTGTGGTTATCCTGTGCAATTTTACAGACTGGCAAGACTGTGTCTTGCTGCAGAGGGAATTTAAGATGCGCAGAGAGATTTAGAGTTAGGCAGGAGCACATTCTAGCTCAACTCTAAATCGCAAAGTAAAATAAAGATGAGCAGTATTTGTGAGCTGCGTGAAAAAGTCTGCATTATTACACACGCCCCTATGTTGAAAAAAAGAGGTATAGGAATAACATTAATAAGCAGGATTGCAAGTCTTAAAAAGTAATTTGGCATGTTAAGGTGGTTCTAGGAACAACCCCCTCAAGTCAAGAGGGGCTAAGAAAGTTAAGCAAAGCTGCAACACCATTTATGACCACTAGGCATTGGCGAGCCCTGGTCATTTTATATGTGGAGTGTTTGTTAATGTAATTTGTTATCGATGATATTTTTGAGCGCACTTCCTATGTTTTGTTTCACAAAGTAATCTCAGAAACTGGCAAAAACCCAACAAATAGCAATTCCATCATTTTGCTTATCTGTAGATAATGAAATAAAATGGGAAAAAGATCTGACTTGAACTCTTAGAAGTGGAAACTTATTCCATAGAGTAAATTCAGTGAATTGCGTAAAGCGTAAACACGGTTGTGTGGATTAATTTATGGGTTAAACAAACTTGTCCTTTTCTATCGCCCTGATGAATGTGAATTGCCGGTTTAGGTTTAAAGAGAGTTTTAAGAGCTAAATAAGTAACAGTGCCAAAAGTGTGGTGAGACCACTAACATGATCCTTAAGTATGTCATTATCCTAAAATGAAGTTACTCCAAGACCCAGAGACAGGGGCGGTGACAAGGATACCAGTAAAGTTAAAGACAACGCAATGAGCGGATGTATCTGGATGGTCGAGAAGAGAAGACGTTTTATATTTTTCATGGCCCAAGTTTTTCTGAGAACTCCATAATCTTTTTTGTATGACACCTTTAATGAGATAGGGTTTGGCCAAGACAAACCAGAAAGTTGCTATAACTTGGACTGCGGGGTTTGTGCCAATGATCATTTAAAAATAAAATAATTTAAAACATAGCAATGTTCTTGTCCCAGAGCTCACTCTGTGTCACGGGCACTAGGAGTCTTTACCCAGGGATCACCAGGTGGTAGGCTTACCAGAGCAATGTAGATGGTAATAGGGTACTCTGGTAGCTGGGTGATCACGGAACAGGAAACAGCAGATGATGAGGTGCTCAGGAAAGTCTATGACTAGCAGCACTGGTAATATGGAGGTAATAGTACACGAGGAACTGTAGGACAAGGACACGTGAAGGTAGTCAGTGGTCTGCGATAGCAAGTTGTACCACTGCTATAGTGAGGAGGAATGTCCAACAGAAACGAGGAGGTGATGAGAGTCAGCGGTCTGCGGGTAGCAAGTTGTACCGCTGTCTGAGTGAAGGAATGAAATCCAAGTGGAGGTATCCGGGGAGTCAGTGGTCTGCGATAGCAAGTTGTACCACTGCTAAGTGAGAGGATACTGGAACAGGTGATACTGGAAACAGGGATCAGTGGTCTGCTACTAGCAAGTTGTACCACTGAATATATATGTGAGGAGGAGATCGGGGAGAGACTGCAACACAGGATATACACAGGCACCTTATATACGATCCACAGTAACATGCACAATATATATATAAATGACTGAACAGGTCTGCAAATATAGGAAGTCTCTTGAAGTAGTCCAGCACAAGTTAACACAGTCAATGATGGCAATAGACTCAGCGGATAGCAGACTCCAGAGGAGAACCAACACAGTCCAGCAAGATATGCAATACACCAGCACAGTCAATGAGAAGTATGCATACCGTGGTTCAGAAGCAGGCAGTCAGATAGGAGTGCAGGGATACCTGAGCGGCAGGAGGCCGGCTGGATGAGAAGTCCCAGGATACCTGAGGCAGCGGTCAGTAGGTGCAGCGCACAGATAAGTAGACCAACAGGGACACGAATCCACAGGAATCAATAACACGTGGAACTGGACTCACGCAGGACCCAGGAGAGTGGAGATGATCCAGCAGAGGAGTAGTAGATGAGATACAAATCCAATGCAGACAGGAGGGTAGACCTGCGGGACACGTGAAGGCGTGGAGAGCGGATCAGCAGTAGATGGATGATAGCGCGGTCAGCAGCAGCAGGACTCTGCGGTACACGGAGGTAACCAGTAGCAACCAATAGTTGTCAGTAGCGATGGAACACGGGAGAGCAGAGTAGACCGGGAGCTGTTGATCACGGAGAGTAGCAAATGGCAATGAGAGCAGCAGTCTCGAGGAAACACAGGAGAGCTGAGAAGAGGCTGCAGTGCACAGGAGCAGCGGATAGGAATCAGCTAACTTGTCACGATGATGAACACAGGCGAGTTGTAGGCTGGAGGCTGTAGTGCACGAAAGCAGCGGGTAGACATCAGCTAACAATCCCGATGATGAACACAGGCGAGTTGTAGGCTGGAGGCTGTAGTGCACGGAAGCAGCGGATAGACAACAGCTAACAGTCCCGATAATGAACACAGGAGAGTTGCAGGCTGAAGGCTTGTAGTGCACGGAGGCAGCGGATAGGAATCAGCTCACGGAGTTGATGAGGAACAGGTGAGTGGATGTAAAGTAACGGTTGGAGTGCACAGAGGCAGCGGGTAGGAACCAGCAAACAGTCACAGTGAAATATAATAGCGATGATGTGGATTAGAGGACTGAAGTGCACGGAGGCAGCGGATAGGAATCAGCAAACAGTCACAATGATAAGTAATAGCGTTGAAGTGGTTTAGAAGACTGTAGTGCACGGAGGCAGCGGATAGGAATCAGCAAACAGTCACGATGATACAGTTGATGGTAGAAGTGGTATGGGAACCACAGTAGTAGAAGTGGTTTGGAAACCACAGAGGTAGAAGTGGTTTGGAAACCACAGGAATCAGCAGCGCTGAATACACGAGGAATACAGGAACACCTTCAGAGACTCATGGGGAATGAGACTCCAAGATCAGGCAACGTGGTGTTGACCACAGGTGCTTAATATAGGGAGTGTTGCCTGATCTGCCAATTAAGTTAAAGGGACATACACTGAAGGGTAGGAAAGGGCTGCGCATGCGCAGACCCTCAGGATGGAGGACGGCCACGGTTCCTAAATGTCCGGGAAGAGGCACTCACGGTCCGGTGAGTGACACTCTGCCTGTGTTCTGGAGGAATAGAGTGCCGCTAAAAAGCTGTGATTTGAAAATCGGACTTGTCTAGACATAGAGAGTACAGTAAAGGGGACGTAAATGGGCCCATCACGAGTTATAATCTACGTTTATCCTAATTCATCACCGCTATATAATATTATATTGGACTTCAAAGTGAGATTCTAAGGATCCCATTTTACCCCAGTTATAGAAACCCTCCTACCAGAGCCTTGTTACCCTCCGTTTGGATGGGTCCTTACAGTAATATCGGAAATGGTGCAACTTGAGAGAAGCTACATGAAATCAGTTGCAGACAGGGGGTTCGGAGAGCAAGAGGGCATTTGCCCCTTAAAAAACTCTCGTTTTTTTTTTCCAAATAAATGCCAACATGGAACATTGCAATCAGTGCACTCAGTAATTAATTGCCTGCGTGGCTAGTCTCTTGTCCATATAATCTTGACTATACCGCAGGAAGACATGGCTACAAACTCATAGTGCATATATCACGCTACATTAATTCCTGATAGTAAATAGTAGAGAAACAGACTTCTTGGAAATTGACTGAGACTGGGCTTAGTACATGGGTGCTAGCCTGTGCTCATAAAGTGCACCCAGTTAATTAAACAACAAAAAAGTAAAATGACTAAACGCTATTAACTATCAATATGTCAATATACTCCCTTCACTGCAGGGCCGACCCTTGGCTCTGTTCTAGCTAGCAGTAGACGTTTTGTGTGTTTGCAGAAGTCGAGTACATCTGGTCTTGATATTTTAATGTGCTCACATGTGAAATGACAGAAATAAAACTCCAAGCAGGTCGTCCAGGGTAACATAATGGATACGTTGTGGTCTAGTGGCTCCATTACACCACCTAATGTGTCATGTAATCTCTGCCCTTGTGCCTAGCATCTCTCTGTAGTGTTCAGGTGCTGCCCCATTGGCAATATAGACCCAGTCCTTTCTCTTTTGATAGACCCTTTCCCTCTCCAGAATGAACATTAGACAGTACCATGGTTGTATTCACATCTTGGGATGCCAATTGCTCCATAGGCTTTTTATGATGTTCAATGTCTGCCCCCAATCAAGAAAAACAAAAATATATACATACAATTAGCGTAAAGTAACCTCTATTGAACAGCGTCAGCCAGGAATGTGCCTTCGTAGGGTTACAGTATATTATTGATAGTAGGGGCCATTTATGAACTGGAGGTTAATACACAAGTGTCTTGCAAGTTTTGTGTATCACAAAAGTCTATAATGGCACCATTTGCCTATTTTGACGGAACTGCAACATCTTGTAAAGAGGACAGGCCTCGATGACATGATTCGTGGGGCTGTGATGACGTGGATCGCGTCGTCACGACCCCCACTTTGGATTTTCCCTCCTAGAGCTTGGGAGGTTCAAAAAGTGGGCAAGTATGGATAAATGAACAGCATAATGGGGAAAACATTGGAAAAGTTAATAGTGAGTTTGGACTCACATATTATAGTAACTCATACTTTGCCTATCGGTAGCCTTCCATTTTCTAACCAGCAAGAATCATGTACATTGAATGTCCAATTAGACCATGACCATACTCAACCAGGGTGTAAACCTTCATGACCGTATCTGTAAAAGTAGGCGCAATTATGCGTTTGTCGCTGCGCTGCACCGAGTCTTTTCCTTTGTAAATTAAACTTGAGCTATGCTTAGCTCAGAAAGGGTTAAGCACGCCGTTCTTAAAAAATACCATTAAAAAAATAAAATGAACATTAACTAAAAGTTGTCAAACAGCCTAGAAAATCTGCCTTTCAGACCTCCTGTCCATCATGTAAGAACGGCACGGAAACACGTCGCTCATTTCTTGAAGGGGTTAATCGTTTGTTATGTCCGGTGCTTGCCATCCCCACCCAACCTCTGCGAAAGTCGCCGTAATCACCGTTTAATTTTTCCCACAACTTTGAGGCTTAATAGCTTTAAAATTTTACAAGTTGTAAAAACAATTAAAGCAGTAATTTTAAAAATAAGCAGAAACAGCCTTTCCAAAGGCTGCGAACCTTTAACACTTCACGGTTAAATAGGACCTTGTGTGCCGCAGTCAAACCGAGGCCAGCTATGAGAAAACACAGAAGCGTCCTCTGAGTAGGTCGATGCCAGCTTGGACTCACTGTTTATTTTCATGATTCCATGGAAGAATTTTAATTTAATGAGTGTTTCATACGCTAATGTAAAGCATGGATTCGACCATGTAATTATGATGTCAAAAATATCTCAGCTTAAACAGCAGCAGCTGACAACCGGGATTTAATTTGCATTTGAATTGTGAAGAGGGGACACAATTACAGACACTCACCCAACTTGCAGCCCCTCGGCGAGTAACCTCAACAGCGGTATTGTTCCTTATCAACGTATTTTAACTGGTTATTTATTCCCAGGATATGAGGATATTTAGCACCTCATAATGTATCTGACTTTCAACATCGGCTTGTTTTTCTTTCCCTGTTTTTTTATGTGTGTGTATTGTGTTTTACACTAGATGACGCCACTTAAATGTATTTTTCTTGCAGCCCCTTTTTAATAATCAGGGAAAGGTTCTAGAACGCGTAAAGCGTGATTTTCCAGGATACACATTGAGTGTTGGAGGACTTTGTTCTATTGATGTAGAATTCAGTAAATTTCTAAATTTGGATGATGTTGACATTAACCTGGAGTTTGTTGAGTAAAGTGTGAAATGTGGCGCCAGACTACCTAGTTACTCGACATCAGCATTTAGGTGGGGTACGGCCCACCTTAGTCAAGATAAGCAATGACAACTATTTAAAATATATGGGCTGTAGCTAGTGTTACTAATCTTGACTAAGGTGGACAGCGTCACACTGAAACGCAGAGGAACATGTATTTAAGGCCATTTGGTGATTTGCGCAAGATCCGTGAGTGTGTATTTGTTTTCTTTAAATCTTTTAAATAAAAACATAGCTTTTTCGTCTTTATAATTGTATTTTAGTCATGAGTTAAAGGGTCACTAGCCTCAAAGTTTTTGCTTGTTTTATTTGTGTTGTGTTCAGGAAAGTAAACATGAAAATACTGCATTACCCCACTTGTCCAAACCCTGAACTCCAGCCCGGATCGCTGCATTCGCTGACAGCTCACCATTGTCCGTATTTGAAAACTTTAAAAAGCTCGGCTCCAGGAGGTCATGTAGCAAGTGCGGGATGGACATAGCACAGAAAATAGCGTTCATTATGACCCACCCCCTGCGGCCAAATGCCACAGTTACTCATCGAGCAACAGGGCTGCGTATCATATGATTTAGACCCCTGTCCCGGCCCACTTCACTATGAAGTGGGTGGATCTGTGTCTCCCGGGGATCCAGGAGAACAATCCAATATTCGAGAGACTCCCGGACAGTCCGGGAGAGTAAGCCATTGTCTGATAAGAAAGTAAAGTACTTCTACTCACACGCATGTATACTTACGCCATATTCAGAGTTGCGGATGATCTGAATGAGTAGCAGATCCATCCACTTGACATCAGACAAACCCTTAAAGTCACTTACATCCAACTTGCGAACATGTACAGAAACCTTTCATTTTACATGTCACGAACGCAATTGCTATGAAGCATCATTTAACCTTGAATTACCCAACGTGCGTCCCAAAAAAATTTCTTTGTTGACCAAGTGCTCTGCAAATCCTAATATATGGCCAGTTGGTTACTGAAGTGTCAATAAGTGTCTGCAAATCGTTTGCAAACCTCTAATTACAATAGGTTCGCTAGTTCAGGTATTGATCATCATCATCATCATCAACATCCGCTACTTACACCTCACCACCTGAAAATAAAACTACTTTTTCAGCCACAGCTGTGTCTGCGTCCTATTCTGAATCCATACCCAAATGCTGGAACACGGCCTCTCTGTACATTGTCTACGTTACAGTCTGAATAGCCGCAGTTGTGTATGTTGCCCTGTGAAAAAAAACGCAAAAATGCGCTGCGCAGTCAGACGTACAAATCACTCCGAATCAGGCCCATATTATTTGTGTTTCTGGTGTTTAAATAACTTTTTTTTAACACACTTTCGTGTAAATACACAAATATTTTTCATGAATTTACTTATGATTATATTGATTTACATATAATTATGATGATATGAAAACCCACCTCTTCAGACAAGGTTATGATATTCCTCAACCATCATCTTAATTTCCCTAGATTACCTGTATCCTCTACACAGCTAACGCAAGACAACAACCTTCTGACCAACATTGCCACACACACAGCCCACTCAGTACTTTTACCTTTGCATTCTGGCTGGTCCATTGTGCAATATGATGTAGCACATGCCCTTGTGTTTCTAACTCCCATTGTCCTATAGATTGTAAGCTTTCGAGCAGGGTTCTCTTACCTCTCTGTCTGTATGTATTACCCAATATTGTCTTATTAATGTTTGTTCCCAATTGTAAAGCGCTACGGAATTTTCTGGCGCTATATAAATAAATGTTGATGATGTTGATGATGATGATATTTATTTATTACCACTATGTCTATGTATTTTAGCATGGCCCAATACATAGTCCGAACCTCCAGCAACACACCCATCTAAGACCACTGTAGACGTTACAGGTCACAGAAATAAGGGTATATTTTTTTGGATTGAATTAATTTTATGTCATTGATAAGGAAAATTTCACAAAAAAAGTGAAATTGTTTCATTTTTAAAAACAAATTCCAGTATTATATAACCATAATATTATATATTAAAAATTACAAATAAATTTAAATGATACAAAAAGAAAGGCCCCCCCCCCCCCCCCAAAAAAAAAGACAGAGGCAACATATAATTTAATTTACAAAAATTACTACTGTGAAAAAATGTTATAGGCACCTGAGGTGGAAATTTAGCTTGGACCCCTGGCAGTAAAATAAATTAAAATATCAGGAGACACATACAGCCTTGGGCTTTGGATATCTGCCCCAGACGTAAAAAAGTAAAAAAATAAATAGCACCTATATAGTCATGCATTAGCATGCCCACTGTCTAGCTGCAATTATACTCATCCATAGACCTTCTATCTTCATATGCGTAGACGCCATCCTCTTCATTTGCCCATAATAACCCCATTATTTTCAAAGTAAGCAGTATTTGACTCGAATATCCATTTAAAAATGAAATTCATAAATGCATATATATATATACACTCAGTTATATGTGCTATCATTGGCACACGTAATACGGTATAATGTCTGAAAATTGTACGGGCTGCAGAGAGGGGAGTTTGAATTTGCCAACTTTATAGTTCTAAGCATACTTATATTCCGTGATTTCCACTAAAAGGTACCACAACCCGCAACGTAGCCAAACATTTCCCCTGTATTATTTCTGCTAGGCTGAAACTCACGGCACAGAACATTTATTTGAAGAACTGGTTTAATGTTTCACTGATCCGCTAGACTGTGAGTCCCGGGAGTCTGCGTTTTGTTTCAGGCAAGTGTAATATTTTCTTGTGCAACAACAGAAATAAAAAACACTGCCATGTTTGCTCTTACCATATGTGACCAGCCCAGGAGAGTAATCAGCCTGCAGTACACAGAATTATGAGCTGGTCATTCCTGCCCTCCGTGGATGTTGTCCAGAATCCCCCGCTGACGTCTGGTCCAAACATTTATGTTTACAGAAAGTGCGATTTGATTTTTTGGAGCGGGATTAGATTCAAAGCAGCTCTCCGTCCTAGATTTAGAAAATCTAAACCTAGCCGCAAACTGTTCTCTAATTGTAGCCCTCATACAGCGTGGTTTGAAGGCTTCTTTCCTGTATGTGGCCTTAGCCGGCAATTAATTCCTTGGTATAACAGCATCAAGATGAATTAGGCCCTTCACTGCAATGACTCAAAATCAATCTGCCAGTTTTCTGCAGTGCCGATGATTCTACTGTGTGAGCGATTCCGGCATCATGACAGCGGAACTATGTAAAATGCAGAGACGAGCGACGTTGCTGTGAATTTTCATGCAAATTAAATTTTGCAGCAAAATGTTCCATTTTGCAGAGGTGCAAATTTACATTCATTTTGATATCTAGTGAGTCAATTAGTTTTGTTGTGCGGTGTGGTTTATATTCTGGGTGGAACAAAAATAACGCTCAGAACAGTTAAGGCCAAATTCCACTAGAAAAACGTACAAAATTCTGCTCCCAATTGCAGAATGATGCGAGCATTCCATTAAACAGTTATGAAAATTGTTCTCACCTCCAGCAAAAGGGCTTCAAAAGTTCTCAAAGTATTTTGTCTATATCTGAGTAGGTCAGTTTACTTTTTGCCTGTGCCTATTGTTAAACTAGAAAACCAGAAGAGGCAGCTGTCCTGTTGGCTGAAAAATTAGGATCTAGTGACATTGCTTAGTACCCCTTCCTCAGTCATATCATTTGTTCCTAGTGAATTGATCATCATCATCAACAACATTTATTTATATAGCGCCAGCAAATTCCGTAGCGCTTTACAATTGGGATCAAACATTAATAAAACAATACTGGGTAATACATACAGACGGAGAGGTAAGAGAACCCTGCTCGCAAGCCTACAATCTATGGGATAGTCGTCATTGTCATAAATATTGGTCCAGCCCACAAAACAGTTGCTTCAATTGTGTGTAGGTCATAGTTGCCCACTTTTTGAACCTCCCCAGTGGGAGATCCGGAAGGGAGGTCCAAGGGACAAGTGTGGACAAGTACGCGATCACAGCTCCAACCCCTTTGTGCGAAGATCCATTATACATCATGGTGCAGATGGAAAAGGGGAAGTGGTGCAGTGTCTGGAAGGTGGCCACTCTCTAAGAAGTTTGGCGAACTCGTCAAAATTTGGGAAACTATTAGAATGGGGATGATGGTGATGATGATGATGACATTCCGGGAGACTGCGTAAACATAACTTGTATGCGTAAATATATATATATATATATATATATATATATATATATATATATATATATAAAAAGATAAATAAAACATGTTTTTGTAACACAATAAATCTCGCCTTACATCACCAACTTTCTCCTCTTTTATATTTGTAACTCTGTTGGAAGTCTTTCCCCGTCCTAAACGTTTTCCACATCCGAAGTCTGTATATAAATATAGTGAGCGGTTCAGTATAAATAATATATTTCCTAAATGAAAGGTAAATAAACCCAATTTAAAATACTTCCATGTTTTGAGGGCTTCAAGGGAACTATATGAAACTGATCATAAAAAGATTTAATAGTGACTAGGTCCTCTTCCTGTTATGTGTTCCCGAAACAGACGTAACATTTACTTTTCTATAAGTCTACGCTTTTCTGTTTGTAAATGAAATAAATGTTTAAAACAAGGCAAGAAAAATGCATGTCTCAAATAAAATGTATAAAGATGCTGGGTAAAAAGAACAACATTTCCACAAGTCGCCCTGCTCCTAAAGTGATGACAGTCTGTAGAACATCACTCCGCCTGTCATGTGATCTTGTGACAATCTTCGGTAACCTCTGACCTCCCCTAATAACCAACCAGCCGGTCTCTCACGATACTTTGAGGGCTAAGCCGGTTAAATGGTGTAATTTCTAACCGTAGCCTATAACTTCCTATCTGCCAGCTTAGTATCCAGATACACTTTATCTTGTTGGAGAGTTGCAGTAGCCATCTAATAATATTCCACATTCTTGCTAAATATCAGGATAATCAAGATCAAACGTTTGTCCCCTAAATCTTACTTCTCCTCCCTCTAATGAATTTGCCTGTCCAATTTTCTTTTCCTACAGCGTTGAGTTCAAAATGTACATTTCTGTCCTAATTTTTGGAACCCTTACATGTGAAAACCTGCAGTCATACTGAAAAGTAACTCAATCCGCAATATAAAACATACACAGACAACTAACTACTGTGATACCTCAGAACTATATTAAAGACCTGTCTTGCCTTGAAGTGCATTTAACTTTTTTTTTTTTTTGTTTAAAATTGGGTATTACTCCCTTTTCATTTAAGTTAATTGTCCTCTGGAATAATTTCAAAGCGCACACACAAGAAAAAAAAAAAATCACAAAACGACGAGATACAAAACACAGCAATGACTGGTATGCTTATACCGTAGTTGATTTTTTAACTCAATTATATTTTGACAATTCTGCATGAAACTAGGGTGCATGTCTTTATTTAAACTATATACCTTCCACAGAAACAGTCAGTTAAATATACATGGCTAGTGTCAGTTGTAATGAGGTTTGACAAGGGCATTTAGTGGTTGTAACTCAAATCTAATTCAGAACATCTTAACACTGGACTTGTCAAGCACTTAAATTGCAGTGTTGCTATAAGCAAAGGGATATTACCCACCAATGCTAAGTTTCATATAAAGTTTATGTGTGAGTTTAGGCTGCAACAATTACAGATTCTTTCAGGCATGCTAAACAAATTCACAGTACTGTAAATGAGTGAAAAACAGGCTCCCAGGATTAAAGTTAGAATTTTTTGCAAATTAACGTTCCGCAGGAATTGAAATTACATCTACAGCAGAGTATTGAATAGTACATAAATTACATAAATGTTACTCTTGTTTATTTACTTTATTTTCTGCTCACTTAAGGGTTTCTTTGTTTCGTAGGGGGAAAAAAAAAAAATGAACATGTTGTTGGCAAGAGGTCTACCAGTGAGTCAACGCTCTCAAGGCTTTTGAGTGCTCCCGCGGAAAGAAAATAGTTAAAAACTTTAGTTTCCATAAACGCCTTTGATATATTTGCCACCTCGAATTCCCTCCACTTGAAGGGTTTTATATCTAAATCCGTCCGTTAAATGCAGATACTGTTTCTCATTTCTAAGATTTGTTGGAAAAATATGCAACTGATCTGAAATTAATTGTAAAATGTCAAGGTCTGAATTGTTTATCTTTTAAACGTGGAAAGGAAGAGAGAGAGAGAGAAAGAGAGAGAAACAAGAAAAAAACAGAAAAAAATCGCTTTGAAAAATAGATCCAATTCGTGGATACGCCACGAAAATCAGACAGGATTATAGCAACCAACGTGTAATTTCTACATCAAACTATCAAAAGATTTCAAAATAAAAAATACCCGGCGGATGATTTGAAGCAGCTGAGAACATCTTAAAAAGTTCTCTTTTTATTTTTTTCTTCTTCTTTCTTTCTGAACTGCACAAGATCCAGCCAGAGCTTTCCAAAAAGGAGAATTTATAATTTATCTTTTTCCTAAATAAAACAATAAAACATTACGCACACAGGGGGCTCATAAATGTCTTTCTCCTCTGTTCCAGTTTACAGACCGAGCCTGTGCTTGGCAAATGATTCATTTACGCAAAAATGCCAGTGATGTGTTAACCATCAGAAAAGTCCGCGCTAATTGGAATTATAAACAGCAGATAAAACGCTATTATCCCTGCTGGTTAAACAGGCTTTTACAAATTCCTCATGCTGTCAATTTGGAACGAAAAAAAAAAAAAGTTTCAATTTGTTTGTTTCTAGAATCTTTCGTTAGATTGGCGATGGCTTGTCCAAAGGAATTTGAGGCTCTTAGTCCCCTGAAACAGACTCAGTTAGTGTTATTATTCACTTCGTAATACATAACAGTTTTGCACCACAGTTCATCATCATCATTATCATCACCATTTATATAGCGCCACTAATTCCGCAGCGCTGTACAGAGAACTCACTTACATCAGTCCCTGCCCCATTGGAGCTTACAGTCTAAATTCCCTAACAAACACAGACACAGACAGACAGAGAGAGACTAGGGTCAATTTTGATAGCAGCCAATTAACCTACTAGTATGTTTTTGGAGTGTGGGAGAAAACCGGAGCACCCGGAGGAAACCCACGCAAACACTGGGAGAACATACAAACTCCACACAGATAAGGCCATGGTTGGGAATTGAACTCATGACCCCAGCGCTGTGAGGCAGAAGTGCTAACCACTGAGCCACCGTGCTGCCCATATGTTCTATTATTATCATTATTTATATAGCACCAAATTATGCAGCGCTGTACAGAGAATACATCAGTCCCTGCCCCATAGGAGCTTACAATCTAAATTCCCTAACACACACACATACATACATAGGGTCTATTTTGTGAGAACAAAATTAACCTGCTATTATGTCTTTGGAAAGTGGAAGGAAACAGAGCACCCGGAGGAAACCCACACAAACACGGGGAGAACATATAAATTCCACACATATAGAGCCCAGGTTGGAATCGAACTCATGACGCCAGCGCTGTGAGCCAGCAATGCTAACCACTGTGTCACTGTGCTGCCCAAGTTCTATATGAGCTAGAAAATGAATCTGAAAATAATATGATAAACAGAGAAGTGACACATGTAATAATGAAAGTCCTGGGATCCCCCATGAACAATTTAAGCCATAAATCAGTCTAAACCGAGCAGTATTTTAGGAAAAACATGGAAAAGTTACATTTAATGAAAGATGTGGTATTAATGACAAGTGAGGCTTTTAGGATGAACGCACTTAAAGGGCGACAGTGTTTGTAGCAAGCTGAACACTTACCTGAAGGGGTTAACATAGGGTTGGGCCCGACCAATGGCAGCTCCTGTGGGAGGGACCTTGGTTGAATATAGCAGGATGTACTTCCTGGTCTGCTTCACTCCGCAGCACGAGATCCATCCCACCCACTCCTCAGTTTAAGTACTTATGTGTTAATGTTTGCGGTAGGAAGGCACTGCGTTCAGCGGCTGATTAGTGGGCGCACATGTAGTTGGTCGCAGGTCACTGTCCCCTTAGAGGCACCAGTAACTCCTTTTTGGGTCCTTCGGTGAGGAGGGTCCCTGTCCGGCTCAGTGAGGGAGGGCAGCGTGAGTTTGAAAGGGGCAGTCACTCTGACTCCAACTCAGCGCAAGTTGTGATGGGATTTGTTCCCTTTGGTTTGCGGACTTACGGCGGTTTGCGCCAGTCCCCATGTGATCTTGTGTTATCAGCTTGAGAGCTGTGTCGCAGTGCCCTTTCTCCACCACCATAGGTTTAGTTTAATATAAAATCATAATAAAAGTTCTGGCAATTTTTAATAACTTATACATGTCTCCGTGTGTTTATTTGCATGGAAATGTTTAGAGTTTAAGGTTGATGTGAAGTTTATGGGAACATACACAGTGAGCCCTTTAAGTGATAGGAGGGTGGATCCTGCCAACACCAAGCAGCACTTGGACAGCAGATGTAGACCAACGAAGGAATTTTACAGAGCGTGTTAAGTGCACTTTAGAAATGACTCCCAGTGTGTCTGATACTGCACCCGCTCTTCGGAACTATCACTCGAATCCACAATCAAAGAAAACATTGACCATAAGATGCTAAAAAAAAAAGAATAAATCTGCAGTATTATATATAACGACCTGGTAGTAACGCAGACCCTTTCAATTAAGACCACCCTCCCATTGTGTGCACTTTGTAGGTTATGGTGTCTAATTAACAAGACCCCTATGATATTGAATATTTCATATTACAGCAGTAGATAATCTTCTATCGTACAATATATCAATAACAGGTCATCATGTCCGCTCGGCTCCACGGCAATACTGACTGACAGCACTAAGAGTACTTCTTTTCACCTGTTGATAAATAGACCCGTATATCAAAATTTCCGAAGATAATCCTGAAGGCAGTGGAGGAACGAACAGTGCTTTACTGCGCACCCGCCTGCTCCTGCGCATGTTCAGCAAGGGGGTCGCGGGACGATGGACCAGTGATGTAGTGCCTCCCCTGATTAATGGAGTTCTCCACCAGCCACTTATGACCCTCCCACAAATATTTCCCCCGCCCAGTTAGTTAATTACTAATTCCAGTACTGATCTAGTGGTCTGCAGACTTTGCACAAAGCTCCGCTGACTGCACGGATAGGATTTGACAGATCTGCAGATCTCAGTTTCCATACACTGTCCTGACCTTGCTATAATGTAACCTGCTACCTGTAATAGCGCTAGGATCGCTTCTAACGTGAAGAAACGGGGCAAAGATTTTACAAATCAGAGTTTCCTGGTGTAGAGAAGGGATGAGGGAATGAAAGCTGGTGAGATGCGTGTCATCGTATCAAAACAAAAAAATTGGGAAGAATATATAGATTTAAAGGGAGACTACTAATGTAAATCTAACTAGGGTAGTGAGAAAATATCTAAAATAGGGAAATGTTTCAATATGGGCTCTGCTAAAACAAACCCATCAATTATACATCAGACAGCTGAGTACAGATAAGTGTACAACCATTTATGAGCTGGTAATTTTGTTCCCCATTTTCTTCAACATGCAAAACATTTTTTGACAAGAATTATACAACTGTCTGCCCCAACAAAATAAGATAATAGATATAGGAACTCCGCCCATCAGAGTCCCCGATGCCTTTAATGGTCCACGCCACTCGACTCTGCATTTTGTCCTGGTCCAGTCTGAGAAGGTGTCGGTGCCCCTCCCCCTGTGAACTTCTTAAATACGGGGGAGGGGCGTTGTCAGCCACTTAGCCTTTTTGAAATAAATTAAATACAACATTTTCAGTTTTGGATGTTTTTTTTTTAATTGGTATTAATTAATCAATCAATCAACCCATGGCTCAAACAAAGATGGTCTGCCATGATAGCCAAATAATTAGTATTGGTGTACTGGTTCTACAATGTGCAAAGTATTTGTATTTTTTGAATTCCCAAGAAGGCAGAATGCTCCCCGGTCTGTCAAAAGTTGAGCATTTTGTTGAAACTGATAGAACTCACAGTGAAAATAATTTGTTAACTTTGTATTAATATTTAGAAAATACACTCTCAGCTCTTATATTCACATGAAACATGTGGACGGTTGGTGCTTGCGAAATCGACAGTTTTACGTATTGCTGTTGTCCAGCCAACGTCTTTCTTTGTTTCGCATGTATTTGTTATTTTTTAATTCTCGCTCTTTGTTGAGCTGCCTATTTTCAGTCTTCAACGTCTTCCCCGCAGTCAGTTTCTGGCATTTTAAAACACACATTACAATGGAATCTATCAGCTCCCCTGTCTGGCTGTCAGTCCTCTCTGTTCTCGCTGTGTCAATTATAACAATCAGGAATGAGTTGTGTAAGCTGGACTTTGTCAAGTCCAACTGGTAGAGGACAAGTTTGTTATACTCAGTACGGTATGGGATAAACAACAGTCTATAAGTAGTCTATAGTGGGTGGTGGAAGAACGATTATTACACCCAGAATCACAAATTCCGCTGATTCCTTGTTTCCTGGCGATATTTGGTGTTCTTTATAACTGACAAAATTTTAATATCATATTATGCTTTGATTATAGTCAGTTACTCATTCATTACTGATTACCACTATGCTATACTTTTTACTACTTAGTCATATTTACACGTTCTATCAGTCAAAAACATAGGGCCTGAGTCATTAAGAAAAGTAAAGCAAAAATATAAAGGAGTAACTTTGCACCTGGGCAAAACCATGTTGCATTGAAGGGGGATGTAAATGTAAAATGTGGGGAAAGGCTCATAGTGGGGGTAGGGCATGTCCTAGATCAACTTTAAATTTCAGTGTAAAAATAAAGCTATTAGGTATTTGTGTGATAGATAAAAAAGCAGCCAGTATTTAACTTATGTGCAAAATAATAGACTTATTTCCACCCCTTACCTTGTATCATGGTTTGGTCCAAGAGCCTTATTTTCCTTAATGAATCGGACCCGTAATCTTCTGCAGCCTACTTGGCAATATTTTAATAGAATTTTCATTAACACTTTATCAGACATTTGGTACAATCATTCTCATATAGAATGTCCTGGTATGAATTACAAGATATCAGAGATGACAACAGCTAGAAAGCCCAGCCTGCATCTAGGGCCGTTGGAACATGGTAAGCGAAGGCAAGAAGGTGCCGAGATTAGAAGGGCCCCCGCAAACCCGTCTTTACCAGAATTTTGTTCTCTTGACGCGAGCGACTGCCCACTTAACGTACGAGTCCCCACTGTGAACAGGATCGGAATATATGAGATGATATGGGCTTCACTGCACATGTGCAACTCTGAAGGGGGGGGTGATAGAGATGCTGAGGGGGGGGGGGGGGAGGGGGAAACTGCTGAGTCCCAGACCCTTCAGTAAAGGTCAAGGGCCAATATCTCAAAAATGGTAACTGACGAGCTAATTCCGATATGGAGCACCTACCATACAGAATACATCGGGAGTATCCTTTGGAACTCTGTGACAGCGTTCTTCAGAGTTTGGCAGCCATTGGTAGATCCTTTAGAGGCCTTGTTTGAAGTGTGAATCTTTTTCAATGAGCACTTTTAGGCTGTACAGGTGACCCTACACACATCAGAAAGCTGACCGGTTACACTCACCAAAGCGACATGATCAAAGGCCTCGATCACAAAACAGTTATACGTCAACTAAACTACCTCAAGTGGAACTAAAAACACAGCTACTGAGAATTGCGCCCAGCACAGAAAATGTGCAGATGTTCACACATGAATAATGGCGACAAATATTGTGAGTTATACCCAGCATACACAACAAGAGGAGCGGAACTGGACGTTGTCCACATACATGCAAGAAAAACATGGGCTGATAATTGTATCCGGTGTACAGAACAAAATAAGTGGTACTGTGTAGCTCTCCACACTTATATCCTACGGACAGATACTGAGAATCACATTCTGTATACAAAGCCAGGAAGTAGTTTTGTGAAACTTTGCATGGTTACCGATGCAGACAACTGCATCCAGTACAGAAGAAGAGAAGTTGTACTGAGCAGGAATCAAAACTCAGGGACAGAAAAATTTAAAAAAGTTATAATGACATTCAAGAATATATATAGTTATTTTGGTCTATTTATGCTGTTAACGGCAAACTTGGAATGGTGAACTACGAACACTGTAAAGATTGCAGTTCGATTTATTTTTCTGCTTTAAAATACTCTTACAGTATATTAATTACAAATATTATTTTGATTGTGTTTTCTCTATTTTTTTTTAAAAAAAATGCCCAACTCAAACTCGAGCAGGACTCAAATGGGATTGGCAAGCCTTGAATTTAAACAAGAAATGCGCACTACGAACGGCAAACTGGAACTACACGCGAGGGCTGCAAATTTCGAACTGCAAATTTGAATCTGGGTTCGTAGCTAATTGCACCTCGAACATTTTCTGGGTCAACTGGTTCAAAAATCTTGAGCATCTCCGAAATAAAGTCAATAGATTTATAGTGTTTATACTGCTAAACAGGAAACTTCTGACAAACAGAGTTGACACTTATTTAGTTTACAGAATGGAAGTGGATTGGAAAATATAATATGCAGACAAAGAAGATTTGTGTACATTTGCATATAATTTGCATCTTGTAACAGGCTTTACCTCAGATGTACACAATTACTGTGAAGTCCATTACACTTTGTGTAAACAAGCTTTGAATGTCTTGAAGCTAACAAATCCTAATGCAACGCTCGACTGTACCTTTACAAATCTGTTTCTTTAGTACGGAGGAAAATTTTGGATAGTGACACAATGTTTTGGTCAATTAATGCCATAGCAAGACATCTTATATGTGTGTGGCCTATAGTTATATCATTTATGCTATACTGTAATTAAAATATTTATAATAATATTAATAATAATGTTATTTTCAGGATAAAAAAATAATCTGTTTAATTTAAAATGTCTGTTCTGCCTTGCTGTTGATTTTTTTAATGGATAAATGTCTAATTTGTGACAGGATTCTTGATTCTCCTTCCTTGTGCTGTTTTTGCCTTATATTTGCAGTTAATGAGGTAAAATTTGCACAATGACATTTTTGTGGGAATTTCACACATTAAACTACTTTTTAGAATGGTGCTGTTCAAGCTGTTTTTTTTCCTTAATCAAGTAATCATGGGGGGTAGATTTATCAAACTTTCTAAATAGGACAAGTGGAGGTGTTGACTTTCACAAGTGATATCATCACCACTGGGCATGGTCAAACCTCGTTCACTTTAAACATTCCTTTGGTTTCATCCTCGCTTATATTCTATATAACTGCTGACATTGATGAACACCAAGGTTTCATTTATTTTAAGTGTCAAATATTTTAATTTCCTCTGTTTAAATTAATTGGTTTGTGTATGAGGCTTTTAAGAGTATTCCCCCTTTGGCTTTTTTTTTACCTTTTAATTTTCTTACATCAAGACATCAAAACTGATGTATTGGGGGATTCTAACCACTGATCAACACAAAAAACTCTGGAATAGGACATAATAAAAAAAAACCTCTAAAGCTGTTTCCTAATTACTTACAAATAATACACTGACATTAGCATCACTACATTAAATGCAAATAAACAATCTGCTAAAGGGAAAACAGCATCTGATAGAGAACAGCAGTCTCAGGGTAAAATCTCTGTAATCCCATGAAGCACAGTAGCAGAGGTCAGATAAGACAACAGTAGCTGTAAACGGACAACATACAACATACCAGTGATGAAGACTCATGCAGGCCCGATTCAACATGCATGGGCTCTATGAGGCAACGCTGTGTGTGACGAGGGAAAGCGCTTGATGAAACAGGAGAGATTTTGTTATAACAGCACTGTCCCCCCAATTACATCCAGGTATCGTCCAGAAAACATGCTCCACACCACCTAACTAGGTCACTTGCGCCCGCAGTGGAACGCATGTGCGTTCCAAATGCCGAACTTCCTGTCAGTGACAGGAAGTTCGGCATTTGGAACGCACATGCGTTCCACTGCGGAAGTTAAGAGCCAAGGGACCGGAGACCAGGTAAGTTCACCCGTGTATAAGCCGAGGGGGGCTTTTTCAGCATAGAAAAATATGCTGGAAAACTCGGCTTATACACGAGTATATACGGTAGATCATGTTTACAAATGTAGCAAAAACAACTATATATATATATATATATATATATATATATATGTATATATGTATATATAATGTTTTCATGTGTGTGTGTTTTCTTATTCTTTACTTGACTTAATTTTTTCCATTTAACAAATGTACCTTTATACTGAAATCTGGGCTTTTAGATCCATTGCGTATGGCAACAACAAAATGCTGTCATGCGCAATCCAAATGCCACCCTTGCACGCATGCCCAGAGCGTTGGAGGCTGTGGCAATTTAACTCTTAAGGGGGAATTCAATTGGCCGTGTTACTGTCAAAACAATGTGGCCTGCGCACTATTACCGGTGTTACGGT
This sequence comes from Mixophyes fleayi, assembly GCF_038048845.1. Classification (NCBI taxonomy): domain Eukaryota; kingdom Metazoa; phylum Chordata; class Amphibia; order Anura; family Limnodynastidae; genus Mixophyes; species Mixophyes fleayi. The sequence continues at coordinate 13,027,736 of NC_134413.1, forward strand.
AATATTGCGCTTTATTACCATTAATACGGTAATTTCAAAGCAGACATCAGTCTTAAGATTACCGTATTAACGGTAATAGGTGTAACGCTGCGCAGTTAAGGAGGAATTGAATCCCTTCCTTACTGTTCTGCTCCTGTATCCTCGGGGCAGATGAGTAACACTCACCTGCAATATATTTTTCAATAAATGCCAGTGATTAATGACTTTGCGGTTTATAATAATAAATAAGCCTTTTTATATAAGCTAAATAATTCATGTTATTCAGCGTCCACTCCTGTTCTATCCCTGGCTAAGGGCTAGATTTACTAAACTGCTGGTTTGGAAAAGTGGGGATGTTGCCTTTAGCAACCAATCAGATCCTAGCTTTCATTTATTTAGTGCATTCTAAAAAATGACAGCTAGAATCTGATTGGTTGCTATAGACAACACCTCCACTTTTTCAAACCTGCAGTTTAGTAAATATACCCTTAAATGTGGTCGGCAAGACCGAAACTTTAATAAATGACTCGATTTGACATTGAAAGAAAAAAGCAATTGACTCTTCCACTGCTGCAGTACAGGGAGTAGAAGGCAATGTCACTTATCATCAAGCTAACAGTATAATGGAGACTTTTAGTAGCCTTGATTCTTAATCCCAGCAGATGCCTCAATTTTAAAAAGTTCACAAATGGAAAACCAGCGGATAAGGAACATAACTTATCCTATGATTGCCCTTCTAAAACAAACAAGACACATCCATGTTCATGCGCCGCTATTATCCTCTATATATGTTAAGTAAAACAGATGTTCCTTGCCTACTGTCAATGTTATTCCCAAACCAAAGGCCATGCCAGTTCTGATTCCAGTACCCCGGGATTGTAATGTCATTGCCACAACATCGTAATTACAGAAATTAGGGAATTTAAAAGACTTCTCTCTTTGTCAACACACTCCGGCCTCTCGTGTCACTTTCTCTTTGTTAATAAGCAGGCGCAAATGAAAACACAAAGGTGACATTGTGTCCTTTAAGACTGTGGCATGTACACATAGAAAAAGTAAGTTCTTGTGGAATATATGCGTTTAGACAGTGTAAGATTTATGGTGGTGCCGGCAGGAATGATCCCTCTTTTAAATTGTCTAAATATTCCCAGCTGCTCGTGATTTTTTCCACCCTTAGGGCTCGTTCAGACGAACGTTTTGTACGGGTTCGCTCACAGCCTGTTCCAGTTTAAATCGAGGTCCGCTCTTAAACGCGCTGCAATTCTTACTGCGGCTCGTGTGAACGGCAGAGAGCTGCAGCCACTGATATCAAGGGCCCAGGTACTGGCACATTTTTAAGAGTGGTTTCCTTTCCTCACACTCCTTGGTACCCATTTGTTAAACTTTTTTTTCCCCTGAAATTTAGGTAACAGCGCTATTAAACAAGGATCTAACACATACTTGCCAGCTTTGAATAGTTGGCCTGTTTGGCCTGTGGGAGATCCCAGGGTGGAAGCGTGGTGGGAGGGCGGAAAGGGGGGGGGCAAAATGACAATTTCCTCACGGGGACAGGGCCAAAATAATGCTATTTGCAGTAACTCATGAAATTTTGGCCCAGCCCGCACAAAGAAATTGTCATTTTACCTCCTGACGGGCTTGTTTAATTGGACAAAATTGCAGCTTTCACTATGGGGATGGCAGATTTCAGCTGTACTTTGTTTAACATATCCTGTGTTAGACCATACTTGCCTGCTCTCCCCGGGAGTCCAGGAGACCAATCCAGAATTCGGGTGTCTCTGGGGCATTCTGGGAGAGTGGGCAAGTATGGTCTAACACCGGATGTGTTAAACAAAGTACGGCTGAAAGCTGCCGTCCCCATAGTGAAAGCTGCAACTTTGTCCAATTTAACAAGCCCCCGAAAAGCTTAGCTTTCCAAGGTTGTCTCCGATAGCTAACACCATCTAAGTATAATGTTAGCAGCTCTTTCATTTGGAAAGAGCCATCAGAGAGCGTAAAGGGATTTCACCAGATCCCTCCCCTCCTTAATAATCAGCGTTGGTCTATGGTCGTTTTCACGGTTAGGACAGAAGGTGGAAAGCGGAATATGATGGCATCCATAAAAAAGCAGTTGCATGAGTGAAATGTTAAATTGCTCTGTTACTTTATGTCTTACCACCACGAATAGAATTGATAGGAAAAGTTGGCTAACGGGCAAACATTGCGAAGGGTCTTTAGAGCAAATTGTGACAAAATCTTTAAACTGCCGAATATGTTGTGTCTTTCGGAGGTGGGGTTACCAGACATAAACCAGCTACTAGTATCACTGATCTGACTATGAAATAAACTATCCCCTAATCCAGCCCTGCATTTGATTAGCTCAATACACAGCAACATAAAATGCTATTCAGGGGGAGCCATTAGCCTCCTGCAGCTTCTAGATAAAGATACTGAAACAGACAATTTCCTCCTCATTTGGATAATTATTTGACTCATTAAGACAATTGGGATCTTGCTGTCAGGGGGAATGTGTGTTTGCTGCTCCTATTAGGGAATAATGTGGAGTAAACAACTGGAGGCTGGAATCTAGCACTTGATAATCTTAATTAATCTTTGGATTTAGTCTGTGGGATCCCTGTTAAAGTTTAGCATAACAGTGGGAGGTGATGTAGATGGCCATTCACTGCTCCGTTGTTTGTTCAACTCAATAGATGTTGGATTGTTAAGTAGCCAAAACACTCTATAGCCGGCTCAGGCAAACGTTCACTCTACAGCTTCTGTGGAACTACAAGTCACAGCATGCCTTGTCAGCCTTGATAAGTAAATTCATATATATTTATATATATATACAGGTACTCCTCACTTAACAACCTACCCATTTAATGACCACTCGGAGTTACGACCAGGTTCTCCCTGGGTCCTCATTGTTATAATTGCTGCTGTTTGTAGAGCTTTACTGTACACATGTTTATTTTCTGTTATGCAGTGTTATGTAATGTAAAGCAAACTAACATAATACAGTTTTCTTTAGTCTATTTCTTCATTCAGAATCAATAAAAATTATTACAATACATGTAGGTGCATATAACAGTACTGTACTCACTTAGCGACCAATTCGCTTAACGACCTAGTCGTAGGAAGGGAACTCGGTCGTTAAGTGAGGAGTACCTGTATATATAAATATATATATATATCTATCTATATATATATATACTTATATATATATATATATATATATATATATATCTATCGATATCTATCGATATCTATCTATCTATATATATATATATATATATAGAATATTCTGGCTACACCATAGGGGAGAATAAAGTACTTTTCAATTCCAGCTAACCATTGCTGCACAATACTTTCTTCTACTTAATCTTCCTGAGTTTGATTCATGTCCGGATGTCTTTTGGTTTGTGTAGCGTTATCTTGAACCAATGAGTGCAATTGCAGGCAATTTATATCTGCACGCATCTGAAACTTCCGACCTTTTTCAATATGTGAGGAGGATCGGGAGAGGGAAGAGACAGAGTAACGTGGGCCAAGTACTGTGTCAACGTTTCAAAATCCTGTGTTTATTGTAAGTACACTTATGTGCTATGTGTGTCTACTTATGGCAAGTACTGCTTAGACAGAGCGTATTTCCCACCCTATTCCAATTTATGTTAAGGTACGGGAGAAACTACACGTAAATTACGACCAGGCTGCATGCGGACTTCAATCAGGAACTCTGCCTTTATATATTTAAATGAGTCTTTATTTTTGTCTCAGTTATTAGTGTGTAAAAAATTAAGTTATGGGTTGTGTTGCAGAGTCTGTTGGGGTAGATCGATTAATGAGAATTGGTATAATTGTCCTAGGCATTAGTTTGCTGATGCAACTCTTTGCAATACAGCTCTGCCAGGGAATTATCACAATTGTTTCCAAGTAGCTTATCTTCTCCTGATTTTGAATTTTTTAATGGTGAAAGATACGGATTTGGCCCTTACCTGAAGTTTAATCAGGACTCGAGCAACTGCTCATTCATAAAGTTTGCTAAGTACCATGTGACTACCATAGCAACCACAGTAACATAACATATGATGTAGTAAGCAGAGAGGCCTCGGAATGCCAATCTTTTGCGCATGCTCGATCGCAGTACAATCCCCCTTCCTTTGCCATCACATGCATAGAGGGAGAAAAGTTTGTTGAGTAAATTCTTAGAAACATCAGGACATTTATTGAGGCTTTAGCACCAATAAACTAGTACAAACATATTTATAATTTTTCAAACAGTTTGGCTAAAAGGGATGTGGTTTCTTTCGAACATATTCTATTTACTAATTATTTTTGCAATTAAGAAAGTAAAAAAGCACAAGCAGGAGAATTTAAAATAGAAAACAATGACAGATAGAAACTGCCCTAATTTTACTATGCCCAGATTTTTTATTTTGTATATATATAACTATTTCACTCCTAGGCTGCTCATCCCCTTATTCTTAGAGATAACAAATGAGGTTATAAATGAAAGAACGAGGGAGTATATCCGGCAGGTCCAGGAAAAATAATCTGAATCGGGAACATGGAACAAACAGAGATAGTTACTCCATGGGGACAAGACCCTTGGAATGACTCTCGGTGTAATAATCAGAGTTGATTGAAGATCCACTTCATTAGTCAGTCTTGCCAGCAAGCGATATCATAGTTAGAAACATTGAGAACTTTTCACCTTGCTTTTAGATAAATCAAATAAATTAAATGTTCAGCTGAAAAAAAAAAATCACCTGGATCAAGTTTTCGTGGGATTTTAAATGAGGTTGCATGTTAAATTCTGAACTGCGTTTTCCCTGGTGGATCCCGAAATCAGTACCGTGACGACCCCTCTCATTAGTTGGGGGACTTATGGGAGATGAGGTTGTCTTGGGTCCCAAGAAAAACATTTGGGGGAGGGGGCAACCTTAATCCCGACTCACAAAACTCACATCCGAGCAAACAATGTAAAGATTTAATTAATAGTTGAATTAACCCATTGCAGCTCTTCTTTTTTTTCAAGTATAATGCGTAGCATCATAAATTCAGCAACTCACTTATACATTTTATTTTTCTTTGAATATTTGCAAGCAACTACTTGCTATCTTGGCAGTTTAATCGCAGCTATTAAAAAACGCTTGAAACAAATACTAATGGACTGACATCAGACATGCAGAGAGTCAGCGGAAGAGAATCCATTAATGTATCTGAATTCTTCATAGAACAACTTTAGGTATAAAACTCTCATGGGCATCCCTTCAAAGTTTTCAAAATATCTTTGGGATAAATGGACAGTTCTAAGAGCTACCATTAACATTCAGAACTTTTCAAGAAAGCCGGAAGAACACTTTACAAGAATATGACACTGAGGCATTAGTTCTTTTAAAACAACACACACTCTTCTGGTTGAATCAAACAAGTGTACTCTCATGTCAGATTGACACTTGTTGCAAATTCTATTGGTCATTAAAGGCCAGCAGCTCCCATATATAATATATATAATTCATTTTATACTGAATTATAAAGAATTATATAGAATCAAAATAAACCTTTATAGATTTTGATTAGGTGCACCTACCTAACGGAGAGTTTCTCTCCTTATTGCTCTCACAACATTGTGAAACCATCAATGGATTAGATCAGTGTTTCCAAAACTTAGTCCTCAGGGAACCCTAACAGTGCATGTTTTCCATATCTCTTTGCTGGAGCACAGGTGTATTCATTAGTGACTGATACATTGTAACAGATCCACAGGTGGTAATTACAATGTGTCAGTCAGTAATGAATACACCTGTGCTCCAGCAAGGAGCTATGGAAAACATGCACTGTTAGGGCTCCCTGAAGACTGAGTTTGGGAAACACTGGCTTAGATCTAACAAGGGATCAAATGTGCAGCAGGTTGTCCCACTTTGACTCCAATGTGCCCCATAGAATTCCTCCTAAACTTTCATTTGTTTGAAAATGGGGCATGGGCGAAAAGGGGTTGTGACCGAGTCATTTTAGGGGTGTGTGGCGGAATCATGAACACCCCCAAGCCCCCCTCTCCTGGAAACACCTCTCCATGGTCTACTGTACAGAGCGGTATTGAATGGGACATAACTCTCAGAGTTCCCAGCAAGACATGACAACTGTCCTGGATGGCGGGACAGTAACCCAGTATCTTGATTGTCCTGCCTAAGTTGGGACAGTTGGGTGGTATGACCATAGTTGTCATTAATCAGCTGAGGATGGATCTCTACTTTCATTAGCTCCATCTCATTTTACATAGACTTGATGGGTACGTTGTTTTCATGAAGGGAAGCGTCTGATCAGCAACAACGTCCAGATAATTGCTGACCAAATGACCAATGGGTACCACCCAACACACCTTTCTTGTACATCCGTGATGCTGTCATGTGTGAAAACTTCAGCAATGTTGTTGTCCTTTACACGCTCACGTTGAAGCATCTATCGCCCATTCAAAGTCACTTATAGGGGAAGTCCACATTTAGAGACTACAACTGCCTAGGAAGACCTGTTCTCTTTGTTGTCCTTAGATACAAGAGATAAGCTCTGTGCAATGAATATAAATATAGATTTTTTTATGCCGTCTACCTGCTTTAAGTATCATGGTTTGCACATATGATGCTGTAATGGATTAAGCTGTCAGTTACGTGCGACGGGGATGAGAGGTGTACTACATAAATGGAATGCTCAGTATATAAATGATATATAACTTACTGTTAAGATTTGGGCAAGCTAATGCTTTCTAACTGTAAGACTCTTAACAAGTCTCAGTAACCTCCTCTTTCAGCCATCTAATCCTCCACAAAACAGGGGATCTCAGGGTCACATTATTGAAGGAGACAGGGCTGCAGTAAAGCTTCCAAGATACCTGGATGGTAACTGGCTGGAATCCACTGTAACACAAGTAGAGAACACCAGTCACTTGTTGCTATACTTTACCAAACAAGTAACGGAAAATGGTTTAGGTGAATAGAGCCTCTATCATGTCGTTTCCAACTGCAAGGAAAAAAAGATGCTGGACCGTTGTGGGAACTGATCTCAGTAGTAACAGAGGATGAGCCCTCTAGCAATCCAAAAACGGGTGTGAAAACCCATCCTGGTCCTCGCCATCCAGACCTGGATTTCAGAACTTTCAGAATTAGCTACTTTATTCAAGTTTAGGAGGATATTTGTCAACGTGGTGTTAGAAGATTGATGACACTTGATCGCCTTTATCTGTATCTTTTTAACCTTTTTAACATCATCCTCCTCCTTCATCCTCCTCTTTCATCAGCCTCTTTCATCATCATCCTCCTTCATCCTCCTCCTCCTTCATCATCATCCTCCTCCTTCATCCTCCTCATTCATCAGCCTCTTTCATCATTATCCTCCTTCATCCTCCTCCTTCTTCATCATCCTCCTCTTTTATCCTCATCTTTCATCAGCCTCTTTCATCATCATCCTCCTTCATCCTCCTTCATCCTACTCCTTCATCATCATCCTCCTCCTTCATCCTCCTCCTCCTTCATCCACCTCTTTCATCAGCCTCCTTCATCATCATCCTCCTCCTTCATCCTCCTCTTTCATCAGCCTCCTTCATCATCCATCATCCTCCTCCTTCATCCTCCTCTTTCATCAGCCTCCTCCTTCATCCTCCTCTTTCGTCAGCCTCCTCTTTCATCAGCCTCCTTCATCATCCTCCTCTTTCCTCCTTCCCAATACTGAATCTGATGTTTTCCCAAGTTGCTCAGCGTCAGTGTGGTGAGCCCTAATTTGAGGTGCTTAGTCCCCATAGACAGGGAGAGGGGGAGAATGCTCAGGCTTATCCACATGTTTAAGGTGGCCATCTGAGGCAGGCCGCTAATAGGCCAGGGCTGGCCCTGTCAACGGGCCAAGGCGCAGGAAAAAAAAAATCAGAGTTTTAAATGTTTAAAATGAACGGATCAAGTGGCCTCATGAGTTATCAACTTACTGTGAAAGCCCCCAGAGATGGCTATGACCAATCCACCCCCGAGCTTGGTATATTCTCCCTTTAATCTGCTTGAACAAACCCTGATCTGCCAAAACCATTCTCATATCAGAAAAGGCTACAACCCCTTCCATCAGACCACTCCATTAAGGTACCAAAAGTGGGGATTGTCCCAAGAAAATCAGGACTGTTGGCAGGTATGCCACTTTTATTAATAAGGCAGAATAGGGATAGGAAGACTGGTATTTCCCCCCCCCCCTAAAACATGTAACCTCTATGTGCCCTATACAGCTCAAATCAATTAAAAAAAAGGTTGAACTTAATGAACGGTGTCTCCATAAAATACAATTATTAGGAAATGATTAATGTCTATTGTGCATATAATACATTATTACAGTTGCTCCTGATTGCAAACACATGTTCTAGCTGTATACACAGACGTCATCACTGGTAATCGGCATTTACACCCGACTTGTAGCTGGTGCAAGTGATACGACTAAAATTCACGTAAGTTAGAGATGCCCTAAGCATCGGATGCTGCTGGATGCGCTCGAGCTTGGCACGTTCTTACTGTACATTGACTTTGTGCTCGAAGATGAATTTGACATTACCACGTTTTGTGGCCTATGGTTTGTGTCCGGGCATGTGCAGAGCCGTTTTACGCAAAATACGGCACACATCGGCATTTACGCTCCTTGATGGTCCAGGCCCAGAGACTCAAAAGAGGGCGATTTGGGAAAAAGAAAAATGGGGATATAGGTAAAAAGAAAACTTCAGAAACTGCTAAAACTGAGCTTCCCAAAGACAGACCCTTGGGAGGTATGATTATAGATTACATTCGACAGGCCAAGGCTTAATCCCAAATTACCAGCTGCAGGCCACAGTTCTCTCTATGCTACAGGTTGTGGCTTATCCATAGCTATCAATAACTTGTCAAATAATAACTAATCATAAAATATTTACAAGTGCCACACATGTTTGATCTTACTCTATCCTTTGACAGAGCTGTTGAACGCAGCTAAAGCCTGGATTCTGTCATGGAGAGTTAGACGAAGGCGCCTTTGAAGCTTCTTTCTGTCAGAACTTTCATTTCCCAGTATTTTAATCATTATCTGATGCTACGGATCTGTTTGACATTTTCCTCTATGCTCAGCACCAAGGTTTACAACATCAAACCTTTGCCAAACTGTGTCATTGTGTAAACCTCCAGATGAACGATAAAGCATCGGAAATCAATACAAATGAAGCATTTTTTAAATCAATTCCTGCCACGGAGATCTGTTATGGCTTTCCTTGCCCCACGCCTGTTCTGTATCATCAAGACTCGTTCACCTTCCATACACTTGCTGCAGAAATGAGAAACAGGGCTCAATGTTTAGAAAGCCTCCAACTAGCTGCACTTGCATCAATTTGGTTATACAATGACATTATTTTTAACTAAAGATAGTGTGAAAATTTGCTATTTGTTGAGGTGACAAAAGTTATGTTGAAAGGTAGAGAACGAAATTGATCTTCCTGCATTTGTCCAGTTTCAGCGCCCTTGTCACCTGTTCTTTCAAATTGTTCTTTTTTTTGTGTCTGAAGCATGCAAGGGGAATTATGGGTAATAAATAACAGCCGGCTGAATGTCTGAACTTTTTTTTTTCACATATAGTTATGTTATCACAGCATAATTTTGACAGGAGTCTCTTATCACTACTTTGTGCTGTTGAGTACCCTGCTCCTTCCACTAACTAACTCTCAGTCACTGCCTCTTACAATTATCAGCCCATTCATCTCCTGATGTAACCTTTGCTGCTGTGAGAATTCTGATGATCTAATTGGCTACAGATATTCTATTCCCACCCACTGCAAAACTTGGGAGAGCTGAAGATTTATAGCAAAATGATGCTCTGACCTGAGCATCATTTTGGCCTCTGAGCTAAGATTCCCTAAAATGTGCAAAAGACCAGTTAAAATCAGAAATTATTGCTAGTTGATCCAGTACGTTTCATATGAAAAAATTAATTCTGGATGTATAGATCTGTATAGGTAAACTCCTCCGATGGCTCCTAAATTTAAAAGGAGTCATGTCTATTGAAACAAGTATCTTTCAGTAAAGATAATAGCTTCAAACACATATATTTGCCAATTCATTATGTTATCTCTGAGTTTTACTTTAGAAGATACAGAAATTCCAGGCTGCCCTAGTAATCTGGTTTGATATCTTTGTGTCACAGAATACAATATTCTTACCTACTTTCATACCTTCCTTTCCGGGATGCAATTTGCATCGTTAATCTCCGCTGTGCACATAAGCAGTTTTGCTCATCAACATATCTCAAGACCGTTGAAAAAATTAAGACAAAAATTTGTATTTGCAGTTTAATCTAATTTACACTTGTGGAATATTTCTTTGTTCCAGATGAACGTAATGTTACACCTGTCATGATACAATACATTTTTAACATAGTACACTAATTTTACTTGTGAATCTTGTACGTGGGATATATTTAGGGGTTATCCATTGTTCCATTATATTTATAGATGTCAACGTTTCCGTATTTTTGTAGGTAAACGTTGTGTTTCGTGTTTACAATTCCGCCGGCAGCACTGGACACACCTTCAAACAATACACTAGAACAAGTTTTGGATGTGTTGGCTACTGGTCAAGCTTCTTCTCCTGGTAGACCAACAAATCACAATACTATAGGGCAGCTATGCTTCCACCGTTTTATCTCCATAAGTTGTAAAATTGAGTGACTTTTCCTCCTCTTTTTCTTCTCCTTCATTCCCATTGTTTGGATTGTTATTAGATTTACTATTACTCGACGAGGGGTTTTTGGAGACAGTTTGAATTTCATTACTACGTTCATCGTCACCGACGTGAGGTTGTTGTGAACGCACAGACATATTCTTTCTATGACATATCCCCTTTTCTTGCAGTATGAATGACTGGTAAGTTGAGATGTTCAAAATGTTGAACCGGTTTGAAATCTGAAATTCCCTGGTTCTATGGCCACGAACATGTTCGTCTCCAATCGACTTTGATTCAAATTGGCGGCCTTGGAAGCGCAATCTAGTAAGTTACTTGTAAAAAATTATTAAAATAAATAATAATAATAAAAAAAATAATAAGTAACCAGTTTTATAGCCTTGGGTGGTCACTGCTAAAGTGGGGGACAAGGAGGGTGGGTGCAAAAGTGGCAACCAGTCTAGCTTGGTGAGCTTGGGTCAAACCTCCCCCCCAAAAAAACATGTTCCCCCTCCAGGAAGTCGAGCCTTGTGTTGAATATCACTGGTACTCACCTTGGGCAGTGGATGCCAGGGTAATAGTTTAAAGTCAGATAATCATTGAATATATTTGTGGAAGTGCAAGTCCCAGCAGACCCTTATAGCCATAGGCTGCTGACGTATATATTAGTGTCTTTTCAGTTACAGATATTTTAAGACATGTGCAACTCATAATAAACACATTAAGCTTCTAAATGAGGCTCATTATATCTCTAAGCTGTGATCACTATCAGTATGTCTTACGGATAGTCTCCCAACACTAATGTGCCAAAAATGGGTTTCTTCCCCTCACAATGTATTTCCAAGTTTTGGAATGATATATCATTAAAAAAATGAAACATTTGCAACTTTTTCAGTGATTAATCATTTCGCTATTCTTCACTTTAAACAATTTTTGGAAAAGTACAAAATCCTGGCACCGCCTGTACAGTCTCAAAAGAGAATTATAAGTAAATGTTTCAGATTATACATTTCATTTTATATACGTGATTTATAATTGCAGGTATTATGGTTAAGATGTAACAAACAAGAAACATCATTTATCTTCCAGCTCTTAAAAACAAACAAAAAAAAACAGGGTTTTAATTTGGCCTGAGAAGCGGTGTGTCGGAGAAGAGAGCTGGCTGTTTACATTTAGAATATGCAAATTCATTTAATTTAATTTGACATTGCCAAGAGATTCACATGAGGTTAATAATCTAACTTATGTATGTCACAACTGTAGGTACTTTTGTTGAAGTTGAACTTGCAATTGTCACAAATTTGCAAAATACAATTCCAAAAACGGATATTCTATCTATCTATCTATCTGTCTATCTATCTATCTATCTATCTATCTATCTATCTATCTATCTATCTATCGATCTCATATCTATCTATCTATCTCATATCTATCTATCTATCTATCTATCTATAATAAAGCATGTCTTGTAACTTATATGATATCTGGATAAGTGAGTTAATTGATTGAAGTTTTGGTGTTGCTCATACCATCCAGTTAGATTCTAGCTATCATTTATCTAGTACATTCTAGAATCGGATTGGCTGTTATGGGCAACACCTCCACTTTTCCTTTTTACAAGCTTAGCTAAATCTACCCCTTAGCGTGCATACCTGTATTTCTTGATAGGCAATATGGACTGTGGCCAAGGATGGCAGATCGGCTCTTGTTGCTAGTAGAGTACTTTTATTTATTTTATACAGACAAGACACACGGGAGTGGACAAGAAAAAGGTGGAGCTAACAATCTAATGAGTTGGACAATTAAGTGACAGTTAGTGAACTCTCCCTGTGCACCTGCTGGCTGACCTAGAAAATGTGACCTGCTGGGTGGTCTGGAAACTGTGACAGTTATTTTCAGCCCTGCTGGGTGACCTGGAACATGTGACCTGCTGAGTGGTCTGGAAACTGTGGCTGCAAATAGCGCGTCTTGCGAGGACCTTGTCCAGCAATGTAACTTCGATGGAAGAACTTATACATATATTGTAATGTACAAAGAAATTATTTAGTTCCTTTAATATAGTGATTGATATTGGGCCCAAGCAGGGTGGGTGATTTTGGAGGCATGAACAGAGGTGCACAGAAGATTTTTCTCTCTCTATCCTAACCTGCCCGGTGTTCCATATGGAAAGCCGTGATCTTTCCAGGTCCTCCCACCATCCTGAGCAAATATTTGCACGTCCTGCAGGATACAATTTGCCAAGTTCACATGGCGCACACAGCAGGTATACTTTTACAATTCATAAATGACCCCCTTTTGTGAACTAAACAAATACTTTTGTCATGCTTAAACGACCACTAAACCGAAAATACAAGCTGACTTATATAAAAGAACTACCAATAACATTCACAAGTGTAAAGTTTCGGGAGCTTATCATAAATAAAGATATTTGAAATAACGCTGTGATCTTGGGGGGAAACATTTTCCTGTACACAGGCGACTTCCTGTTAAAATAAAAAAAGCACTGCCAAGTCCTTCTTACTATAACTTTTGGGATATCCCCTTAGAGTGTTTCAACTTTTCCTCTTTTCTCCTAAAACATTCAATACCTCCCCACATGTCAGTTTCCAGCAGAGGGACAGGGGGTGTGGCCACATCACTGTGGGGGTGGGGCCACATCATTGTGGGGGTGTGGTCAGAGTCACTTGAAGCCTTCAACTCTGGTCATGTATTTTAGTCTTGCTGGGCTACCTCAAACAAACAAAAAGAAGGAGAATTGAATGTAAGTGATATAAAAGATTTAATGGTAACATGAGAAGACTACATTCTAAGTTTTTTTGGCAGGGTTCTTCTTTAATAATTTATACTATTAAATCCAACCGCCTGGCCACCGTGGCTATATCTGGCACATTGGGTGGCTGAGCAGTTTCATGCTTCCCTGGGCACTGTGGATTCATCAGAATATAATAAATCACCTTGTGCAGTGGGGGGATATAGTATGCTAATCCTGTGGTGCATGGGGGACCTGGAAAATAAACATTAATCCTGATACTGGTGTTTGGGACTGTAACCTAGACCGCCTGTTCTGGTGGGGGATTGTGTAATAGTATTTAGCTTCTAGTCTGCTAATTGGGGCTCTACTGTAGAACAGTAACTCATCTAACTGCAATTACTACAGTGAAGAAATAATATAATCCTCAGTCAAGTGCTTGTGCTCTAACCTGTCAATCATGGTGACGTGATGGATGGGATCTATCTATCTATCTATCTATGTATTTATCTATCTATCTAATATCTATCTATCTAATATCTATCTATCTATCTCATATCTATCTATCTATCTATGTATTTATCTATCTATCTAATATCTATCTATCTATCTCATATCTATCTATTTATCTCATATCTATCTATCTATCTATTTATCTCATATCTATCTATCTATCTATCTATCTATTTATCTCATATCTATCTATCTATCTATTTATCTCATATCTATTTATCTATCTATCTATCTATGTATTTATCTATCTATCTAATATCTATCTATCTATCTCATATCTATCTATCTATCTATCTATCTATCTATTTATCTCATATCTATCTATCTATCTATTTATCTCATATCTATCTATCTATCTATCTATCTATCTATCTCATATCTATCTATCTATCTATCTATCTCATATCTATCTATCTATCTCATATCTCTCTATCTCTCTATATCATAACTTTCTATCTATATCATAACTATCTATCTATCTATCTATCTATCTCATATCTCTCTATATCATAACTTTCTATCTATATCATAACTATCTATCTATCTATTTATCTCATATCTACCTATCTATCTATCTATCTATCTATTTATCTCATATCTATCTATCTATCTATCTATCTATCTATCTATCTATCGCCCTCTCTATAGTATACCTATCTATCTATCTATCTATCTATCTATCTATCTATCTATCTGTTAAATGAACTGTGGCCAAGTGTGTAAACATTATTTTTCATTGTAATGCAATCACTGGCACTAATCTCATTATTAAGTACCTGGACTCACTGTGTTTTGTGTAGAGCTCAGTCACAACGTCTCTCTGGCCTAGATACAGCCTCTCTGTTGCTTGCTCTTAAAATAGCCCTCTAAGTGCCAGAATGCCCATACGCTCTGTGTGTGACAAGTGGTTGAATGAGTCTTTGCTTTTCCATGTCCCCGCACAGCTTAGCCCTGTAGTAAATCTCAGCTGTCAGTGTTGTAGCACCTTGATTAAAGCCTAGAGTTTAATAGATCATTTTAGAGAGAACCCAAATGACTCCGGCTCTCCAGTTGATCCATCTGGACTCTTACAGTTGGTGCATGGCAGTTTTCAACCAGCACCAGAGAAGCCAAGTCTGGGCCTTCGGCTCCTGTGAATTCCCCCAGGATCCTTCGCTTCAGACCTTAGAGCTACATTCTCAGCTGTGTTTAATCTGCAATGAGACAAGCTGGCTATGAGAAAGGAGAAAGAACACTACACACCAGCGCAGGCATGGAAAAACTTGGACAGCTAACCCCCACTTTGCTGTATTGGTGAACTGGAGCCCGTCCAGTGCGAGAGAAGGCTCCCCTGGCAATTCAAGTCTGTTCCAATTAATCGTGTTTAACAATTCTAATCACACTTTAGCACATTAATCCTATTTTCAATCCAAAACACATCTGAGAGAGCGGCATATGAGCCTTTTTATTGCAACTGCAAATCAGATGTAGCTGAGAGACACAAGGACCTCGCTCTACTCTGCACTCTCCATGAACTTAGACTTAATAAAAATATGCGATGGACCTGTGGGTGGATTTACTGCACGAGGCTTCTATGTATAACTAGATCCGTCAAGGAGCTTGAAAACCCATCAGTGGAGGTAGGGAGAACATGATGAAAAATAATTAGATGGGAGTTTTTATTCAGGCAAATTTCGGAATCGGATGATGTTCAGAGTTTCGTCGTTGGGCGAATGAATCTGCAAATCTGTCCTGATTCATCGGGAATTTAGCCAACCATTGAAGCCCACTAGAGAATCAAACCAATCACAGTTCATGGAACATAAAGGAACCAATCAGCAAGCATCAACAAATGTCACATGTCTACTGCCTTATAAAAGGAGCTTACAGTCCCTTGCACAATCATTTTTCTTGTACTGTACTCGTGGAAAATGTCTGTGGATGCTCTCTGTGACTGTGACTAATAATAGCACAGATTATTTTATACTTGTATATGAACTACATTAGCTACATAGCTGTGTAAGCAGGACTGCACCATTGTCCGTCTGATTTATATTTTCCTTTTCATTTTCTTACATATTTTACACCCATACTACAACACACTGACCGCACCAGTTCAAATAATAAAGAAAATTGTAAATCTCTATCATCCCCTTTATGACACAGAGCTTTCATTTTTTAATCACACCTTGGAGGAATTTGAGAACAACTGAAATTACTATTAAGATCCATTGACTATTGAAAGCAGCTTGAGGATGAGCTTGAAGAGACTATAGTTGTGAGAAGTGATATTATCCCACTGGGGATGACTGAGGACAAACATTTTGCTCTTGTCCCATGCTTTCATCTTTGGATGAAGATGAATGTTTACACCAAGTCATCCATCAAGATATGGTCTAGGCAAAAAGAGCAAAGGTCCTCAGGCAACCCAACATCTCTAAGTACATTGTACAAGAAAAGAAGCAATGCTTATGTCAGTGGTAATGAAGCAAGGACAAATAGTTCTGACATAACCTCAAAAAACTTATTTAGAGTCCAAAAGAATGTAATGGGTGGCAAACAGTAGTACACACAGTGCAAGTCACAAAATTAATGAAATTAGTCAACCAGTTATCAGAAAGTTCTTGTGAGGTTGTGTCATGCAGTGACGATAAAGAAGAAGCAGTCACACAACTAGATGCAGTTGCCATTCAGCTGGCACATAAACGTAAAAAATAGATTCCTGCCTCACAAACTGGATCTGATAAGCATCAAAATCTTATAGCCCCTAATCAATATACTGTGAGGGAAAATGTACTGTATAATTGAAACAATAAAGTGAAACAAAAAAAACGTATTGCCAAACAATACCATGTCTGGAAGTTCTCCATCACTTACAACCTTACAAACAAGTGCTAATTAAGCTTCCTATCCATGAAATACATATCGTACGCCATATAAAAGTCCAGACACCATCTCAATCCAATAATCATTGGTTTAAATATGATTTGAGTGTAAGATTGAAAACATGTCATTTATGTGTAGTCTGTACCCTGGAACAAAGCTCAGAACGTTGACCCTGATCTAAGATATGGAAAATAATGCAAGACCTGATATTCCAGATGGCAGTTTACACAATATACGTGTTTGTGTCAACTCTACGTCACCATAAGTGCAGCAAGAGCACTCTCCCTAAATATACACTTAGCAAAAATGATAGCTTTAGAAATTATGCCTTTCAAGGTATTTGAATAGTCATTTCGGGAATTGATGACATTATTATTATTATAAACGTTTATTTCAATAGCGCCAGCAAACCGCGGACCACTTTACGACTAGGAACAAACCTACTAACACAACAAGTGTTGGTATTAGCAAACAGACAAAAAGGTACGAAATTTGACATTCTATAAGACAATCAGAAATTCAAGACATCTGCCAAAGACCTTCTACTTTCTGTGCCGCGGGTGAAATGATGGTCAATGTTGAGAAGGAAAAGTAGCTGAAGGCACCTCATCAATGATTTATACCAGGGTTTGATTAATAAGTTGAACTGTAAGATCAGAAAAGGAGAAATTAGAACTTCGGGAGAAAAGTTGTTGCAGGAAGATGGAAAGTTTTAATGAACAGAACTGAGACTTTGTCCAGTATGAACAGACTTTGTTAGATGGCGAAGAGGTCAAAGTGGTGAAGGAGAAATGGAAGATGATCAGGTGATGGTCTGAGAAAGGTAAATTACTGTAACTAAAACTGAACAAAGTTATGAGAAACCACGATCAAGGATTCACGAGGATTAGAGGAACCAGTCCACAGGGAGAGGCTGACAGAGGAGGTTAGAGAGGAGAGATTGGAGGCAGAAGACTTATATCGTGATGCTTACATGACCCAGGATGATGGTGATGTTAGTGGAATGAAGGAGCCAGGTTAAGACTTGTTCAAGGAATTCCTGGGGGTAAATGTATCAAGCTGAGAGTTTTCCGGCGGGTTTGAAAAACCAATCAGATTCTAGCTATCATTTATTTAGTACATTCTACAAAATGATAGCTAGAATCTGATTGGTTGTTATAGGCAACATCTCCACTTTTCAAACCCGCCGGAAAACTCTCAGCTTGATACATTTACCTCCTGGGATGATGCAAGAGATGGAAACATGAGTAAAGCAGCTGGTGACAGAAGTTTTAACAATAAACAAGCATCACAATAACTCAAGTAGCTCAGCACACAGCTTATAACAAAGGGTGAGGGAAAGTCAGCCCAGCAGGAAGCCTGCTGTGCCCAAGAGTGTGGGCACAGCTAACAGGTAAGAGCAACTGAAAAGATACAGAGAAAAGCAGAACTGGAGTCATAAGGGTAGAAGGCTCAAAAAGTGGGATGGTAGAGTAGCTGTAGAGTAGAGTTTAAAGGGGTGGAAACAGGAGGAGAGAGGTAAGGGAGCATCTGACTTGTGTAGAACTGACATGGGAAGTACCTAATTGTTTTATGAAAGCAGAGCATTGTGGAATAATATCAGAGACATACGAGCAGAGGGTGGCTGAGAGCACATAACACACAGCACTGGCCCATAGTGCATGAGCCCATCTCTTGCACTCTGGCAGGACATGCTGTGCTTTGCAGTTCCACAACGTTGAAGCCAGAGGCACTGATAAAAGTAGAGTGACACTAACTGAAGGCCCTCTTACCTTACAGCTTCTATTCTGACTTGTCTGCTACTTCTCTGTAGCTTCTCTAGAGCACTGCAGGGGAGCAGATTCCATCCATGTGGGAAGTTGTATTGCTATATAAAGTAAATACGTAATCACAAATCTGGTTCTGTCACTGTATTAAAAAGACCTCTGTTACAAGATCTACATTTAAAAAACATAATTTATTGAGGCATTACAAGTACTACCATAGTACTTGTTACATTCGCATGAGGAACCCCATGAATAAACAATATGCCGGTAACATGACTGTTAGTGCGTTCATCCTCAATGAGGAATCTCTGGTCGGCAGTGTCTCACACCCCATCAGTGTGTGTTAATGGGGATCTGAGCTGAGATTGTGCGTATCTACAATCTTCAGTACCGGATCAGCAGCCACCAGGACTCCATCGACTTCACCAGAATAGGAGGAAGATACGAAATAACAATATACTTCCGCCCAACCCTGCAGCTTGACAGTGTTAGCAGGAAATGATAATCACATTACCCTATTAGTACACAATATAATAATGTAAGGAAGTGTCCTATACACGAGAGAGATCATTGCCTTGACAGTTATTTATAAAGTCTAAAATCACATTTTCAATATAAAATGATTATAAGTTATATTTATAAATTATAAACACATAATTAAGTAAAAACATATATTGCTTTCCCTCTTTAAAGCCAAATGGGAATTTTCTTTTCTGCAGCAGTCTTATTGGAAATGTCAATTCAAAATGCAACAATATAATATAGCTGTGATACTGATTTAAGTGATATCATCACCATTTATTTATATAGCGCCACAAATATCGCAGCGCTGTATAGAGAATATTTGTCATTCACATCAGTACCTGCCCCATTAGAGCTTCCAGTCTAAATTCCCTAATACACACACAGACTAAGGTTACTTCTGTCAGCAGACTATTAACCTATTAGCATGTTTTTGGAGTGTGGGAGGAAACTGCTGGAGGGGTCAATACGTACTCAGCCAATGAGAAGTGGCTAGATCAGGAATGGCCGACCTGTGGCTCTCCAGGTGTTGTGAAACTACAAGCCCCAGCATGCTTTGCTAGCCGATTGCCAGTCGATAGGTGACAGAGTATGTTGGGACTTGTAGCTTTACAACAACTTGAGCGCCACAGGATCTCTAGATCATGCCGCTGACCTCATCATCCAGGCATATCATTTCCTATCAATGTACCCGCAAGAGATACATCTCCTAACAGCCAATATCAGGAGATGGGTCCACATGTAATTGTGTCCATCCTATAGTTCAGGGGTCAGGGAACTTTTTTACCTTTTACCCCAAAATATATTTAGATACACCGACGTTAGCCCCTTGATTTGAAAGGAAGGAAATCATATATTATTAATTATTGGAATTCAAAATTTTATTGAATCTATTCAAAATTTCTTTGAAAGATTCAACTTCAAAACTTCAGGTTTTGGAGAAATTATGTTGCTTCATTTTTGATACGAGAGCATCAATATTGGGGCATTTTGATGTCAGAGCAATTTGGATACAGTCTTCA
Organism: Mixophyes fleayi; assembly: GCF_038048845.1. Lineage (NCBI taxonomy): Eukaryota > Metazoa > Chordata > Amphibia > Anura > Limnodynastidae > Mixophyes > Mixophyes fleayi. The sequence continues at coordinate 13,047,831 of NC_134413.1, forward strand.
GCGTCCAATCGATTTCTCTGCTTTGTTTTTATGTTCGTTACAGTGAAAAATCCTTGTTTGCAAAGGTAGGTTGTTGCAAAAGGCAGCAACTTTTTGACTGCCTCCTCATGTGCAATTTTGATGCCTTTGCAGCTGTTGACATCCAAAAATATGACAGATCTGCTTTGTTTTCAAATGCAACACGTGCTTCATTATTGCATCGGAGCTCAAGAAGTGCCTCTGCCAACCCTTGAGGCTCTTCTGGTACAACAGCATTTTCACATTTAAAGGGGTCTACAATCCAACTGACAGCATGTGAATCAGCAGCATTATCCCCAGGAAATTCATTTTTACCCCATTTGGGGTAATTTAGCACTGTTCCCTGACCACTGCTATAGTTAGTCTACGCTTGCTGCCCTTTCCGCCTCTCCGGTAAGGAGAGATAAGACATCGGTACAAAACAAACAAGAACATATGCGTACACATTTTTGGTGCACATGAGCAGTGCAGAAATACGTATCATATACAAGAAAATGACGCTCTAATTGAGCCCCCAGATGTTGAAATACCCTGCCCGTTTTAATTGCTCTGCGCCACCACTGCATACCAAGGTAGAATATTTTGCACTGGAGCCTCAAAAGTCATAGTTATATAAGTGATCCGTTACCAATGACTTTTTTCACCTTCTTTTTATTCTTTGGATCCCCCCCTAAAAAATCAACCAATAAAAGTATATGTTGCAAACACAAACAAAAAGATTTATGATCTTGAGATGCGGTCATTGTACAGCTTAGTGGAAGCACGATTTAGAAGATTATATACCACACTTTGCTATGCCCAATGTAATATGTTCCTTTAACCTGTATTTATCATGTCACACAAAATATCTCAGAGGAATGATGAATGAATCTCAGGATCGTGCCATCGTCTCCGCATCCATAACTACTTTACTTTTATGCCAACAAAGACTGTTGCTGGATGGCCCTGTCTTGAGTTTACTTCATCTCTGATGTGCAAATAGTTAAAATAGTAATCGTGCTATATTTTAAACATTAAATCCTTTTTTTGGAAGGGTGCGAAGTCCTCTCTAGCAATAGGACAGCTTTTTTCACAAGCGTTTGGTCAGCAGTCTCCAAACTTTGCTCAAGGAAAGCATATATCACGTTTTAACTGGATTGGCCAATACAAATGTGTGATGTGGGCTGGAATGACTGTAAACCGTGTTCTGGCCAAAAGCACAGATGGGAGAAAGTAAAAAAAAAAAAAGTTAAAGCTATCCGTTAGCCTGTATGTGAAGTTATTTCTACCTACCACAGAGAATGGATGTATAGTTAGGAGGTTTAGATGTGAGCCAAATTCTTACCAAGTTCCTGTCTTAGGCACATTGGAGGATTTCACACAAGCGTACTACAGGCTTGTGTGAGGGCATTGGTACCTTGGAAAATAAAAACTAAACACGCTTTAAGCTGGTTTATTTATACACCAGCCTTGGGGAGATCAGAGGAGGGGAGATAGATCGGACTTCAAACAATCTGTTATAGTAAAAGCAGGAAAAGAACACTATGGCGTTCTCTCTGGAATCCCGGTTAATACTTTAACCCTTTGACTTCAAAACTAACGGCATGATAGTGCAAATATCATCAATGTTGAGGAAGGAACTGTTAATGACGCAATAGTAAGGTCAATGTGGTGGCGTGCTGAGTTTCCTTACCTTTGGCTCTAACACCAACCTGAAAATGTTCAATACATGTATGTGCCATTACTAATGGCTGATTGAGTATGTGTCAATTATATTTAATCCGTTTTGCACAAGACATAAGTTTTCAATGCCTGCATGGCCGAAACTCAGCCTAGAGTACAAACGGATATCCTTCTGACCTCTGCGGCAGTCTGCAAAGTGATCCTGTCACTTGGTACTTGGACAGAACAACGGGATTAGAAGGTCTGTGTTTAATGCTGATGAGTAGCCGATAACACAACAATTTAAGTTTTTTTTCAGCATGTCTCGTATGTTGGGTAAGCAGCCTGCTGTTCTCTAGCTGTGCAAATATCCCAGCAGTCTGTACCTGCTGACAGGTCATCAGTCCATGCACGGCTAGAGCTAAACATTGTCTGATCCTTCCTTGCAGGTATGGTATTAAAAGGACATTATTACTTAGTTAGGCTGGTTGGAAAAGCTGTTCTTGCTGAGTTAATGTGGATGCTCCTAAGACTGAGAGGTACTGGGCGGGATTCATGGACGGAAGTAAGTCGGTTTGCGCGCCGTATTTTGCATGAAATTGATCTGCGTGTGCTCCGAAATGGGAATTGAATGAATGAACATAGCTGCATTTAATTCATGTCTGATATGAAAATAAAAATTTAAATGCCTTGTATATATAGTAGAGATGTTCACTGACCCCCGTGTTTTAGTTTTGACTTTGGTTTTGGATATGGTCTAATTTTGTGTTTTGGTTTTGGCAAAACCGCCCTTGTGTGTTTTGGTTTTGGTGTTGGTTTTGGATCCCTATTTTTTTCTAAAATCCCTATTTTTTTCTAAAATCACATAATATGGCTCTTTTTTTGTTCCTACCTTATTATTAACCTCAATAACATTAATTTCCAGTCATTTCCAGTCAATTTTTTGCCAAGTGACAAGAACACTGCTACTCCTTCTGTTTCTGTGTGAGCAATGGCACTGAGCAATGTCACTGGAGGCTGGAGAGTGAGAAGAACACTGCTACCCCTGTTTCTGTGTGAGCAATGGCACTGAGCAATGTCACTGGAGAATGGAGAGTGACAAGAACACTGCTACCCCTGTTTCTGTGTGAGCAATGGCACTGAGCAATGTCACTGGAGAATGGAGAGTGACAAGAACACTGCTACCCCTGTTTCTGTGTGAGCAATGGCACTGAGCAATGTCACTGGAGAAAGGAGAGTGACAAGAACACTGCTACCCATGTTTCTGTATGAGCAATGGCACTGAGCAATGTCACTGGAGACTGGAGAGTGACAAGAACACTGCTACCCCTGTTTCTGTGTGAGCAATGGTGCTGGATCTCTTGGGGAGGGAGGTACTTATGGAATCCAAAACCTGTGAGATCCGACAACACAACAATGACGTTTTGCCTTGATTCAGATCTGAGGATGCGCGAAAGTACCGAGCCGGCTCGCGAGCCTACTCAGATCCCCTAAGTTCGGGTGGGCTCGGTTTCCAGAAAACTGAGCCTGAGCATCTCTAATATATAGTGTATACATTAAGAACATCCTGACTTATGTAGCCAATGTAGAATTGTTTTTATATACACATATTTTTGTTAATGATTATAGATTTTCTCCTTAATGTTATCACATAATGTTTTTGCATGCGTGGCTTATATTGCAGACTGTTCTGTCTACAAACAGCAAGTCATGTTTAGGCAGAGAGTACTTACATCCAGAATCAAATCGAAACGCATCCTGAGATCTGTTGGGATTTGAATACAGGGCATAGCTAGAAAAATAATAATCTAAGTAAAACCTTTCCACAAATTACTAAACATAAAAGAAAATAATGGATTACATTTGAAAGTATTCATACCCCCACGCTAATTGAAAGCTCAAATATGCATGGGGCAAAACATTACCTCAAAAGTCACACATTTTGTTCATTGGCCCCTCCTGTGTTAGAAATGAATGGTTCACGTAGATGTGACTCTTTTCGCGAGGTCCGACAGCATGGTAGACGTTCCACAATCACTATTCAAAGTGAAAACAAAAGAGCAAGCAAGTCAGAGGTATGAGCAGGGGCAGCAAAATCTGGGTAGAGCCCCCCCAATGTTCTTCTTGCCCCAATAGAGTAGAACGTGCCCTATGAGTAGGGGAGTCAGACGGGGAGCAGGGGCCTCTAATGAGGGGAGGGGGCAACCCATCATCTCCGGGTCCCATAGCCACAACCCCTGCACCCGCGATGTCCTGCCCCTGGATAAGAGCGTATAGAGGCACAAACCAGGTTACTGGAACATTGCAGGGGCATTGAGCATCCCTCGAAGCTCAGTGTATTCCATTGTATAGATTGTGGCTGCCATGGAAGATAACAAACATGAGCCACCATCTCCAAGGCCCCAAGTCACAAGGAACAAGCCCTGGTTAAAAAAAACAACATATTCTTGCCATCAATGTCAAGAATGTGGCTGAAATTCTTGGGGGCTAACAAGACTAAAGTGCCAATGAAACACTGCACAGCAGCCCAGCAATAGTAAATATATCATACTTGCCTTCTCTCCCGAATTTTGGGGAGTCCTCCTGGACTCCCAGAAGAGTAGGCAAACCTCCCGGATTCCCCAAAATTTGCGGCATTTAATGGTGGAGGTGTGGCTTAATCACATCATCAAGCCCTGCCCCTGCTATTCAATGCAGTGAATTTTGACATTTTATAGTGGGGGCGGGGCTATGGTGACGCGACGGCATCACCTCGCCCCCTCCTACCCCCCTGTTACATGATCCCGAGGGACAGGTTTTTTAAAAGTTGGCAAGCAGGAAATATATAAAGTATCATGCATCATATTATGGGGATGACCCCGGGGCAAGACCACATTACCGAGCCCCTCTGCACCTACCCTCCACTCCCATACCTGAAAAACCTTGTTTGTGCAAGTGATAGAGCTTTTTTGCTCTTTAATAAATAGATGCAGGTCCAGAGACCCCAGAATAATGGCCAATGGAAATATTAATGCATAATAATAACATATACAATCACATACATTTCAGTGTTTATTTTAACAGACTAGCCCAGCTGGCTCTCTGCAGATCTCTCTGTTGTTCTGCTCACATATAGCACCCTCCACAGGGCAAACGCAGGATTTGTAGAGGGGGGTTTCCACACCACGCAGCCAGTGGGCGTGACCAGCATGCATGGGGGCGTAGCTATAATTTTAGACAGTGCTTGGCTGCTCTCCAACTCTTCCTATCCCCATAATATACATGTGCAATGCTGCGTGCACTACTGTTAGGTGCAGGCAGCTCTCCCTTTTCAAGCAGAGCCGTGTGACGTGGGGGCAGGGTCCAGCCACCTCAATTATACAGTGCCCCAGGCTTGGAGGGGGTTTTCAGGCACTAAGAAACCCCTCTTTGGTTTGCCTATGCTCCCTCACCTTTTCCCATACCACCCCTATTATAGCCTCACTCTCCCCTTGTCACATTTTTTCATTTTTATGCCTTTACGATTCACTATATCTGGGGTATTTTGGGTGGGAGAGGTCTGTGAAGATGAATGTACTACTGGCAAAAAATAAAATATTCCATTCTAAAAAGCAAAAATTCCTGGCTGAGAGATGCTTATGTGTATAAAAAATGTTGGGAACTGTATATACATCTGTTTTACTGGACACTTAAAGGGTATTGAGCTTCGTTTGGCATTATGAGCAAAGCAAACAAAATGGAGCAAATGTATTATTGGAGCAGCCATGTTGAAATGTAAGTAGAGCTAATATCCTATTTGTTTGCGTGCAGGCAAAATACTGCCTGATTTTGCATCCAGCACACAACTACTGGGCAGCTTTATTTTTACACTGCAATTTAAAGTTGAGCTAAGACACGCCCCCTTCCAACTCTAAATCTGTACCCACATTTCAAATTTGATCCACTCCCCCCACCTGCAGGGCAGCATGGCTTTGCCATAGTGCAAATTTGCTCTTTTTAATTGCTTTGCAATTAACTCGAAATGAGGCCCATAATTTAAAATTTTAATTTTAAATAAAACAATTTATATATATTTTCCCATTGATATAAACCTCCTGAAAGTACCTTGGTAATGTCTCAAACTTAGGTCCAGTATACAAACTCTTCGGACTGAAAGATTTGTCAACCCATAAAAAAATATATATCTGTGTATTTGTAACCACGATTAAAAAAAAGTTTTCATATGTACCTGTATTCAAATTCTTACCATTTAGGAGATTCTCCTTCAACACCCAGAGCTGCTTGTGCTGTCTGCATGCTGCAGTTGTCAACGCTCCTCCCCTTTATTCTGCTACAGCCTATCACAATACAGAAAGGAAGGAGGTGTGCTGACAACAGCACCATAAAAACAGCTCTCAATGACCATCATATCAGAAAGATTGAGGAGTCTGAAAGATATACACAAACAGAATGTTTTCAGCTATAAATATTTTTAATAGCATTATAATTTTAAAAAAATATTTTGGCTGGTGATAAGGGTTTATTTTAAAGAACACAGACCCTTTTGCGTTGTTTGTATCACTAAATATGTTGGTGTTTTAAACAACAGATGCAATAGTAACACAAACACGGTACAGTTCAATCTATGAAACACTTCTAGCGTTAAACTGTTTATGCTCAACAGGCATTCCCAGAAAATGCACATTTAAATATTATATTCTGATTAAATCCCTCAGTGACAATGCAGACGGCAACAGTCCTGCCCTTTGGCACAGAAGGGATTTATAAAAATAAACCAGGGTTCATCTCGTCACATCTAAATTCAAGTAGTTTTCTTCCACCAGGCGGAATTATAAAAAAGTGCAAAATAGCAAAGTTTTTGTCATGGCTGATTTGACGTTGCCTTGAAACAGTTGAGTTTTTTGCTTCTCTTTATCAGACTCGGGACAGGGGGAAAGTGGTTATTAACTGTCAGACAGCAGCCTGGGGCAATAACTAGTCATCTTTCATTTAACTGCTTAGCGAGCCTGTTGCGGAAAAATACATTTGTGTTTTATCTTTTTTTTTGTTATATGGAACATGTCCAGTGCAAATAATAGCTGTGCTGACCTGGGGATTAAGTAACATGTTAATTTGCTTTAAAAAGTGCACACACTGTTTTTCTAAGGCTATTACATCCTCCGTAATTCAATTAGGAGAAATTTGGGGATGAATGGTTGGTACAGTCATTATTAATGCCAGACATAAAGAACACTAAACGGAACACGGTGTGTGTTGTAATTGTAGCAAGAACATTCCGAAATAGATCCCAGCAGTGGTATTACACCATTGGCTGTATTAAGTTATGCTCTGTGTCATCGCTGTTCTTCCCCAGCTAAGGTCAGTGAATGATAACCAATCATAGTCCTTCATTCTGCTTTATTAAAGGGCCACTAATCATAAAATGGCAAAGTGCTAAAATTAGGGATGTTTTGGGTTTGGTTTTGGATCTGTATTAACCTCATGTTTTGGTTTTGGTTTTGGCAAACCCGTCCTTGAGTGTTTTGGTTTTGGTTTTGAATCTGTGGTTTAAAAATAAAAAAAAATGCTAAAAATGCTAAAATCACATAATGTGGCTCTTTTTTTGTTCCTACATTATTATTTACCTCAATAACAATAATTTCCAGTAATTTCCAGTAAATTTTTGTCAAGTGACAAGAGCACTACTACCCCTGTTTCTGTGTGAGCAACGGCACTGGAGACTGGAGAGTGACAAGAAGACTGCTACCCCTGTTTCTGTGTGAGCAACGGCACTGAGCAATGGCACTGGAGACTGGAGAGTGACAAGAAGACTGCTACCCCTGTTTCTGTGTGAGCAATGGCACTGAGCAATGTCACTGGAGACTGGAGAGTGACAAGAACACTGCTACCCCTGTTTCTGTGTGAGCAATGGCACTGAGCAATGGCACTGGAGACTGGAGAGTGATAAGAACACTGCTACCCCTGTTTCTGTGTGAGCAATGGCACTGAGCAATGTAACTGGAGACTGGAGAGTGACAAGAACACTGTTACCCCTCCTGTTTCTGTGTGAGCAATGGCACTGAGCAATGTCACTGGAGAATGGAGAGTGACAAGAACACTGCTACCCCTCCTGTTTCTGTGTGAGCAATGGCACTGAGTAATGTCACTGGAGACTGGAGAGTGACAAGAACACTGCTACCCCTGTTTTTGTGTGAGCAATGGCGCTGGATCTCCTGGGGAGGGAGGTACTTATGGAATCTAAAACCTGCGAAGTCCAACGGTAAGCCTCTATTCAGATCCGAGGAATCGCAAAAGTACGAAGCTGGCTCGGCTTGGTACTCAGATTGGCGAGGTTTGGGGGGGGGGTTCAGTTTTCGGAAAAAAAAGGAGCCTGAGCATCTCTAGTTAAAATGCATAGTGTATAGTAACTTAATTATGTTTAATCTGTTAACTAATTGGCCAGTAAATATATATGGTGGGTAGTCATGGTCTGAAAGTAGAGCTGCTGTAAATATTTGGAGGCACACAATGGAAGTGACAGGCGGATTTTTAATAAGTACAGAGTCCCAGGGTTAAATGTATCAAGCGGCAATTTTTTTCAGCGACTTAAAATTTGCTGAAAGTTGCTGTAGATCACCAGCGATTTTATGAGCAAAGTCACCATATGTATTAAATTGCGATTTTGAAATTCCAAATTCCAATCTCTGGCGATTTGTGTTGATTTTTAAAACACCTATCCTGCCGGCGGTTTAGTCAAACTTGCCAGAGATTCAACAGAAGCAGAAACTCGTCTGAGATTCAACAGGTAAAAAAACCACCTTGTTTTAGAGCTATCTTTCCATACTTAACATAATAGGAGGCATAATATAAGTTTTAATTATGAGGATATTGATTTCCTGTTTAGAGGCAAAAAAAGTGTTATTAAATTTCTTACGGGGGCATATTATTTTATGAATAAATAGCGGGCTAAATTTCATTAATGATTATATGTAAGGGAAAATGTTTATTTTATTATATTTTAGTGGCATATAGTGGGGCAATAATAATATTTTTCTGATGTGGCAACACTTAGTATTTGCAGATGGGGACATCATTTAAAGTACATACTTGTGGCACTACAAGTGGCAGCATGCATATGTGCACATGTGGAAATATTAAGTGTTGCCACATCAGAAAAAAACTAAAAAACTAAATCTGTGAAAATGGAGCTGAAATAATCTATGTGTAATTGTAGCGAAGGAGAATATTTAGAAAGATATTTCCTGATTGTATCATATACTGGATACTTTCTATTTATGCAAATCTATGGAGGAATATTGGAAAAGTACAGTCTATATTAGAGGCTGCCAAGACATCAGACCCCTTTATTTATTGATTACCTGGCTTAGTGGTTAGCACTTCAGCCTCACAGCACTGGGGTCATGAGCTCAATTCCCAACCGTGGCCTTAAATGTGAGGAGTTTGTATGTTCTCCCCGTGTTTGCGTGGGTTTCCTCCGGGTGCTCCAGTTTTCTCCCACACTCCAAAAACATACTGGTAGGTTAATTGGCCGTTATCAAAATTGACCCTAGTCTGTGTTTCTGTGTATGTTAGGGAATTTAGACTGTAAGCTCCATTGGGGCAGGAACTGATGTGAATGAGTTCTCTGTACAGCGCTGCGGAATCAGTGGCGCTATATAAATAAATGGTGATGATGATGATGATTACCTGTGAAAAGTCCAAAATTAGAGAATCCAAGTTAATCAATAACCTATTTCTTGAGTACTTATAAATCAGAGATTAAAAAAAAAACAGTTCTCCTCTTCACTAAAGACCCCCAAAATCCCAGGAATCATTGAGTAATATAAATAGGGAAGAACTTTTTTTTTTTTATGAAAAAGGTATTTTAAAAGCTTGTCCTCTTTATCCTGCCTTAAATCAGTAGTTCTGTATTATCTCCTGTAATCCTCACTCAGAGATAAACCTTCATTCACTGAACATTTATTATCTTCACGTCAAGTGCTTTTTCATTGAGAATATTGCACGAACCAGCCCGAGATCATATTCTCCGAGACCATATGGGATCCTGCTTAGCAAATTAAAGAGCTCTCCCCGGGGACCTGTCCTGCAGGATGAACCTGGGATTGTCCAGGTCAGGCAGCGAGCGAGAAATAATTCAAAATAAAACGTCTGCGATGTGCACTGTGCAAGCTCAGAAATCATTTAACTGATCATTTATATCTTCTTTTTTTTTTAATTTATGCTGCTGGACGGTGAAGCGGTTAAACAGATAAAAGATCTCTGGTGAAACGGATGTATAGATCTTTGCTCGGCTTATGTTGTGCAGGGCTGTATAAGATGAACTGAACTGTAGGAAATAATGTAAAATCGACTCTAGGCAAGTAAAGCTGTGTACACACTACAGGGTTTTCAGCTCTTCGGCCCGATATCGCATTAGTTTGTACACTGCAACGATGAACGATTATCGTTTCAAAGCACATTGTATGGTTTCATTTAATTTTTAAATCAAACTAAAAATCTCATTCATCGATGGAACGATGTCGTTCCAATTCTGCAGTGTGTAAGCACTCAGGACCAGCAGTGTCCATAGATCTCTATGCAGTGTGCAGAGTCACCATCTTTTCAGCTGATGGTTATGACAGATGAAGAGCACAGATCTGACGGTAAACCTTGTAAAGCGTATATAGTGTGTACACAGGAATCGGCTGCTGATCGGGACTTTATTATCAGTTGTTGGTAAAATCGTTAACGATATCGCATTGGGAGAAATTTTCTGTAGTGTGTACCCAGCTTAAGTCAGTGTATTTATATCTAGTCCCTTGCTCTAGGGAGCATGTACCCTAAGTATACTCTACACATTGGGGAGCGAAGATTGGGTGATACAATCTTGGTTCCATGTGGTGGTTCTATAACGCTCTCTTGTTACAGGACAGAGGTAGCGATTTAAGAGCGCCACCTAAAATGAACATAGACAGACAAAATTTTGCTTGTAGAACTAACCAGAGTTTGACTAATGTAGCCCGTACACGCTGCCATATTTGCTGTATGTACCGCACAACAATCACCCCAATGTCTGATAAGGATCTTTTCCTAATCGATAGTCATCTGAAGATGTCCGAAGATGGATCTTATCTGCCCAACAGGTTCCAAAGACTCCAGAATTGATCCCGTAGCTCATTCCAAGAGGCCAAACGGCTGGACATGACACAATTTAGCCACCTACAAATTGGACATTAATCCAATTAATCGCACCTTGCTTATGGTTCCTCCATCTCTGCAGGAGCGTCGTTAGGGGTCAGCCGAGATGTGAAGTTGCACGCCAGTTACAGGCCTCTCATATTTTAATTTTCCATCATCCTAAGAGTGTCAGGACCACCTTGCCTTTCAAATTCTCTGTAAACCTTGTGCCACCACTGGTAATTGTTCTGCAGTGATAATGCAAATATGTTCCCATAGACACTGAGGGCCTGATTCACTAAGGAAAGTAAAGCAAAAAAATGACTAACTTTCCACCTTGGCAAAACCATGTTGCATTGGAGGGGGAGGTAAATTTAAAATGTGATGGCAGATTTATATTTGGGGTAGGGCATGTCCTGGATCAACTTTAAATTTCACTGTACAATTAAGACTATCAAGTATTTGTGTGCTACATGAAAAAACAGCCAGTATTATCCTTATGTGCAAAATAATAAACTAATTTGCACCCCTAGCATTGTAACATGGTTTTGTCCAGTAGAAAACTTAATCATTTTTTTGCCTTACTTTCCTTAATGAATCAGGCCCTAAATGTTATTGGAGACTTGAAACTTTCTAATCTTCCTCACGGCATCTCCTGGGAGATCACGTGAGGAAGATGATTGAACAGAATCTTTTACTCGAATCCTCCACAAATGTTGCACACAGCACCAGAAAAGACAATGTAACACAGTTACAAATACCAAATAAATTGTATTTTATGTTAACGAGACATACTTTATACATTTAAAGATAAATCGTTAAACCTTTTTCAAAATAACGTTATTGATTGTATCACCGTGACAGGACCACGTAAAAGTGGCCTGAGGGTGGCTAGCAGTTTGGCATCCTCACCTTTGGTTCTCAAACTTACTAGACTATATATCAGAACAATGACGTCAGCCAAAGACCGGATAGAAAATAAAACTTAGAAGGACCCATCCATTTAGGAAAAATCACAGAAAACATTTGTAAGTTAATTACCAATGAAAACTTCTCAGTCTCTACAACTTTTGGAGCAATGAAACTACAGTAACACGTTTTGTCTGAGAACCTGATTCTTTGCAATGCTTGAGATTTCGGAAAAAGGGGAAATTAGGGATAAAGGGCAGGGTTACAACAAGTGCATCTGTGGTCCTGCATTAATGTTATAGTGATCTGTGGCAGCTAATGCGTGCTCAGCTAGCAAGAACTCACTCCGTTCAATCCCATCAGACCTTCTCAGACGGAGAGGAAACCAGGAAACTCGCTCATTTGAGCATATTGTGGCTAAACTTGTTTCAAAATAAGCAACAGAAATTTGGACGGAAGTCAAGTATTTCACTACCTTAACATTGCTTGTGACATGCCAAACTGTGCACCGGGCGGATTCTTGTCTGGGGTCACATCAGAGTCAGGAGCTGCATCCAGGTGAAAGCGTTGGCTTGTGTTACTGCATTGTCCTGGCCAGGATTTGGCACTTAACCCAGCGCCTGCCGGAAACTCTTGCCAAAGGGCTCCAAAGTCAACACCCAAATGAATGCCTCAGAAATGTAACGAGAGTGCAAACAATGTTTAATGCGATGTCCAATTAAACCACACAAGGTAAAATTTTGGAAGACATTTTGCTAATATAAGAAACATTTAAGGCACTGTATATACAATGGGCCTGATTCATTAAGGAAAGGAAAGCAAAAAAAGGAGTAACTTTGCACCTGGGCAAAACCATGTTGCATTGGAGGGGGAGGTAAATTTAAAATGTGGGGACAGATTAATAGTTGGGGGAGGGCATGTCTTAGATAAACTTTAAATTTCAGAGTACAAATAGAGTTATCAAGTATTTGTGAGCTACATGAAAAAGCAGCCAGTATTTAACTTATGTGCAAAATAATAAACTGATATGCACCCCTTGTATTGTAACATGGTTTGTCCAAGAGCAAACTTACTCATTTATTGCCTTATTTCCCTTAATGAATCAGGCACAATGTCCTGACTGTTTATGTATCCTGTTGTGATACAACTAACATGCAGGGCCTTATGCACAGGGACAAATAAACAGCATACTGCCTGTCTGCCATACTCATGGGTTAATTGTCTGCTATCAAAAATTGACCCTAGTCTCTGTCTCTCTCGCTGTGTGTGTGTATGTTAGGGAATTTAGACTGTAAGCTCCAATGGGGCAGGGACTGATGTGAATGAGTTCTCTGTACAGCGCTGCGGAATCAGTGGTAATAATAATAATAATTTATATTAGCTCCAGAATAAGGCTCATCCACAGTGACAATTTCCTGAACCCTGTGTTGGATCAGGAAGGCAACAAGCAGTGTTTTCGGTCTTACTCATGATTCAGTAATTGTCAGTATGTATCTAGAGATGACTGTAGAGATTAATAATCCTTGTTATAACAGCCGCAAATGAGGGTGATCGCACCCCTTTAACTGTTTTTTTTTTAAATGACTTTGTCTGTTTAAATAGATAATAAAAGAAAGTGAATCTATTATCTGCAGACAGAAGCATAAAACAATATTGTAAATCATTATGCAAGTGGGGGTGTATATGGGGTACGCTATACCGTCACTTCTTCCACTGCCTTCATTATCAAACTATCACATTCCATTCACTTGTATTCTTCATACCGTCACATTGAAATTTCCATTTCGACCACTGAGCCAAAACATTGGTTATCCGTTTATCTATGATATGCTACCATCAATTTTTTTGCAACGAAAAGGAAATTAGATTATTTGAACAGGAGAACATATACAATTCTGGATGCTTCAGGATTCTAGATCCAAACCTGCAAGAATAAGCGGATTCGCACACCTGCTTGTAATCGGCTTAACACGTTACCCTATTTCTTAAATAAATAACAAGGCTATTGTGTCTTTTAAGACTGTGAACTTATTAGTATCTGTAAATTTGTAGATTTATTGCCCTAAACCTGCTTAGGCCCTGAAGAGAGAGGCAGGGAACGACCCATTAAGAGTTGAATGTTCTTATGTTCTTATTACGCATTTGTTTATCCCACCTCTCACTCTAGGTGGTCTTCTGACAATAAATACTTTAGTGAATGGCACAACCTAGCACTAATTGGTCAACTGGTAAAGCCAATTTCATTGTGTTTGTGCTATTACCAGTGTCAACAAAAGGCGAGATTACCAGCAGGCAAATAGATTAGTGGTTTAAATTTAAACGTTTAGCAGCTAATTTCAAAAGCAAACAATCTGCTAATAGATTTTTTTTTCGCTAATAAGAAGCGAACAACTCCAATTCCTAAACCTTTCATGAGTTATGTATCACTTGGAGACAGAGCTTGGAAAATAAAATAAAGGTTCACTATTTAATTTTGTCAAAATTAATTTATTAAATAAAAAAAATTACAGTCAAGATATAACATTAAAAATTGTCAAACGTGTTGTCCGTTAACTGGGTAGATCAAGTCATTTAGTATTGAGCAATGTCGAAAGTTCAGGGGAGATTTCACAAAAAAAAATTGCTTCCCCAAAAGGGTAGTAGATAGGTGGGTAAGCTTTCCATCACAGGTGGTAGAGGCTCAAAGAGTAGAGGAATTTAAACAAGTGTGGGATAGATATAAGAAGGCTATCCGAAATTTGAGAAAAAAAGCTAAGGATCATATAGGGTCTGATGTAAAAAATGGCCAACCTAGATGGGTCAATTGGATCTGTCAACCAATTTTCTCTTATAATGCCTGCGTAAAAGATATAATGGAAACAAATATGGAAAAGTATAATTATTTCCCTCTCTAATGTACATTGAATTATAAAAATATATGTATTTTCTATCAAAATTAAACTCATATCTGCCCTGAGAACATAAACCCCAAACAACATAAAATTAATTTATGTAGACTAAGAATTTAAAATACGTATCCCAATAAAAGCGATGTAACACAGAAACAGAAACATTGTTCTGAACATTGATGAATTGGTGAACTCAGGAGGAATCACGAAAGGGTTATGTTATAAATCCATAATCTGAAACAATTTTGTAATAACTATATAACTGTACAGTGTCGTATGTTTGCTGACGATATTTATGACACATTGACACGGTTGGTTTGTATGACAGGTTAAAGCAACATAATTGCCTTGTTAAAAGCAAATTAATTGTAAGTTAATTGGCTGCTATTAAAATTGACCCTAGTATGTGTATCTGTCTGTATGTGTGTGTGTGTTAGGGAATTTAGACTGTAAGCTCCAATGGGGCAGGGACTGATGTAAGTGAGTTCTCTGTACAGCGCTGGGGAATCAGTAGCGCTATATAAATGATGATGATGATGATGATGATGAATTGTATTGCTTTTCTCTCAGTTTTAGGCAAGCCTTTCATTATCCTATTCAAAGCACTGCCCATATTGACATTAGTAGTATTTATTGTAACATTCAGTCTACATTTACTCACAAATCGCTGCTGTTTTTGAGCTTTTCACCATATGGATAAAGATTCCTTTTATTCAACAATTTTAGGAACTTGCCAATTTTATTTAACAAGCACAGAGCAATAAAGTGACTGTAGTTGTAGGTCAGATATATTCCTTTTATATATATATATATATATATATATATATATATATATATATATATATATATATATACTGAATATATATATATATTCTTCGATACTGAGAAGCCTTGTTGTGTTTATGCTATTTTATGTGAATTAACACACCATAACTCTGGTCTGGATTTGCTGAATACAAAGTACTTTAACACTATTGATTAATGCAGCAGGGAATGAATGGACTTTACACCTACTTTGTATAATTAGGATAAGGAGCCTTTAAACAAAGGATACAGGATTTACAGTGTGGGAAGTAATTTGTGACCATACCTGACACACAGACGTTAACAGAAGAGTGTTTCATCATACCAATATTGTCACTTTCAAATGTATCCGTCACCACATAGCTTTGAATATCAATTATGGATGTATCTAATTGTCTGTTCATTACAGGAACAATGACCAATAACGCAAGTTTACCTAGAAGGAAAATATATATTGTATCATCTACAGAATGAAAAGTAAAAGTTGAAAGACCATGTTGTACAATATCAAAATGCAAGATGATTGTCAATTTATGTACACTTGTTACATAGCTCACAGTTAGGTTGGGTACACACTACAGGATTTCAGCTGATTATCGGGCCAATCACCTGATAAATGACCATTTGGCCTCGATATCGCATTAGTGTGCAACAATTATCGTTCCAAAGCACATCCTATAGTTTAATGTGATTTTTAAACCGGACTACAAATCTTCCTTGATGGAAGAGCCTTGTTCCAATCCTGCAGCGTGTACGCACTCAGTACCGGCAGTATCCATAGATCTCTATGGAGTGTGCAGAGTCACCATCTTTTCAGCCGATGGTTATGACAGATGAAGAGCACAGATCTGAAGGTAAATCGTGCAAAATGTGTATAGTGTGTACACAGGGATCGGCAGGCTGATCGGGACTTTTTTTTTTTTCAATCGTCAATCATTGGTATAATTGTTGAAGATAACACATCCTTACAAAATTTCTGTAGTGTGTACCCAGCCTAAGATATATACTATGGCTCTCTTGGTTGACTGCCAAGTATAATGAAAATGGAATAAACAAGGGAAGTGGAAGAATGTTATTAACTACTATAATCTTTTTAAACTCACTTGACACAGGTCATCTGAATTCTCTAGCAACCCGAAGATAAAGCAGAATTAATTACAGTGATAATGTAAGCTTATCTTCTTGTCTTATCACCAATTGCGGCATATGAATAAAAAGTGGTTGGCATTACCCTTTAAATGTTACAACCTTGAAAAGTTGTAAGCTCTTTATTTGAATATGACATGAAAATGTTTTGGTAAAGTATAAAATAATTACAGTGAGATCATGCCAGCCTGGCTGAGCCCTGTATGGAGGGGAGGGGTGATTCCATGTTGCTTGTCCTCCCGGAATTAATTAACTTAAGATACATGCAGCAACATTGTGTTTGACTCTAACTCGATGTTATGGCTGGAATCTCCACTCACCTAGAACCCCAGAACCCACTGTATACTACATCCAGAGTATTTTTGAATATTCATGTTGGAAAGACGAGAGTCACCCTCTCTGTCCGTCTATCAGGCTTGGCATGAAACGCGTTCCGCCGGATTAGCAGCGAGCAAGTCCAAAAGGAAGTCTTGTGATGTATTAGACATATTACCTTAGCGTCTCTTTTCTTGGCAGTCAGTCCAGGAAAAGTCATTTTCCAGAGCAATAAATGTCTCATAAAGTACATTACACTTCACTTGAACAATTTCTAACCCTGTGCACTATCTTCGCAAAAAGACGTATTGGCTTTAGAGGAAAAAAAATATTGTGCCAAATCGCTTTTTGAAAAGGACATTATATTGAAACACTGCTGATTTTAAAGACATATCCCCAAATTGACAAAGGAGGTCTCAATGGTGGTCTAAACAGTTATCTATAAAATGATAACGATAGCGTTTTATACCTGACATGCTTTGGTGTTGGACACAAACGAATTTGTATTTATTAAACTGCGGGTTTGAAACAGTGGAGATGTTGCCTATAGCAACCAATCAGATTCTAGTTTTCATTTATTTAGTGCATTCTACAAAATGATAACTAGAATCTGATTGGTTGCTATAGGCAACATCTCCACTGTTTCAAACCCGCAGTTTAGTAAATATACCCCCTTAGATATCTTTACAAAATCTCATCCTCTGAGATTGGAAAGAGATCCATTTATAATATGTATTTTTCAAATTTCACCATTCCTTTCTAGTCAAGGTAATTAATTCTACATGTTCCCGGTTACCTAACAAAATCCTTTTTTGGGTAACCAAAGTAATATATGATATCAATTTAATGTCTTCTGACAAAGAGGGTTTTTGACTTTTTTTTCGTTACTTCATCTTTATAATTTCCAAAGTACAGTCTTAAATATGCTCAAATTCACCATTATGGATCTTTAGATAATTATAATTCCTACATATATCCAAGTTCCCCATATATCCAATTTACAATGAAAATAAAGAAAAATGACATAGCTCTCAAAACCACAATTATGTAGATACATCCGTATCATAATACTTTTTTGGAAGTATCTGAGAAATAGTCTGAAATTAAGATTTATTGTAATTACTGCACAACTATTAGATAGTTGGAGCCAATTCAGATGGACAATCATATCTGGAGCAAACATTATAAAATACTGCACAAAGTCTTTTATGCATTTAATATTACATGTTAAGGTACCTAAAAAAATCAGATAATAAATGACCTAAGTGCAATTTAGTGTCCGCAAATCTATCTAATTGATTTGGTCATGTTACTTTGTTCAGAAGTTTTGGAAATCTACTTTACTTTTTATTGTTAAAATAATGAAGTATCAATTCTTTGCAAATTTTCATCTCTGTGTCCTGGGATTGATTCCATCAACGGAAGATTTATCCAAATTGAATTTTAAGTCAAAAATTTGGATCTAATATACAGTATATTGGCAGCATATAGAAGCAGCATTTTATTGTATTAGATTAAGGATACTCCACCAATAATTATAAAATATTTGGATTATTTATTTGACATCGTTCTGTATTGATATCTTCACATGAAGGACCTTCTCGAAGAAAATTTGCCTCTTGAAAAAAACACCCAGTTAGATATATGGATAGATAGATAGATAGATAGATAGATAGATAGATTTGGATCTGGATTAACTTCGTGCTTTGGTTTTGGATCCCTATTTTTTTCTAAAATCCCTATTTTTTTTTTTGCTAAAATCACATAATATTTTTTTTCTACATTATTATTATTATTAACCTCAATAATATTATTAATCTCAATTAATTTCTAGTCATTTCCAGTCAATTTTTGTCAAGTGACAAGAACACTGCTATCCCTCCTGTTTCTGTATGAGCAATGGCACTGAGCAATGTCACTGGAGACTGGAGAGTAACAAGAACACTGCTACCCCTCCTGTTTCTGTGTGAGCAATGGCACTGAGTAATGTCACTGGAGACTGGAGAGTAACAAGAACACTGCTACCCGCCTGTTTCTGTGTGAGCAATGGCACTGAGCAATGTCACTGGAGACTGGAGAGTGACAAGAACACTGCTACCCCTGTTTTTGTGTGAGCAATGACACTGAGCAATGTCACTGGAGACTGGAGAGTGACAAGAACACTGCTACCCCTGTTTCTGTGTGAGCAATGTCACTGCAGACTAGAGAGTGACAAGAACACTGCTACCCCTGTTTCTGTGTGAGGAATGTCACTGGAGACTAGAGAGTGACAAGAACACCGCTACCCCTGTTTCTGTGTGAGCAATGGCACTGAGCAATGTCACTGGAGACTGGAGAGTGACAAGAACACTGCTACCCCTGTTTCTGTTTTAGCAATGGCACTGAGAAATGTCACTAGAGAAAGGAGAGTGACAAGAACACTGCTACCCCTGTTTTTGTGTGAGCAATGACACTGAGCAATGTCACTGGAGACTGGAGAGTGACAAGAACACTGCTACCCCTGTTTCTGTGTGAGCAATGACACTGAGCAATGTCACTGGAGACTGGAGAGTGACAAGAACACTGCTACCCCTGTGTCTGTGTGAGCAATGTCACTGCAGATTAGAGAGTGACAAGAACACTGCTACCCCTGTTTCTGTGTGAGCAATGGCACTGAGCAATGTCACTGGAGACTGGAGAGTGACAAGAACACTGCTACTCCTGTTTCTGTGTGAGCAATGGCACTGAGCAATGTCACTGGAGACTGGAGAGTGACAAGAACACTGCTACTCCTGTTTCTGTGTGAGCAATGGCACTGAGCAATGTCACTGGAGACTGGAGAGTGACAAGAACACTGCTACCCCTGTGTCTGTGTGAGCAATGGCACTGGATCTCCTGGGGAGGGAGGTACTTATGAATCCAAAACCCACGAGATCTGACAACGCAGCGATGACGTTTTGCCTCGATTCAGATCCGAGGACGCGCGAAAGTACCGAGCCGGTGGATTCGGTTTTCAGAAAAACGAGCCCGAGCATCTCTAATACTATGTCATTATTACAATACAATTGGTTCTGCTGTAATATATTATATATAAGAAACAGATATTAAAAGTCACTTAGGTGTTTCATGACCATATAAAGGCTCAACGCCACAGTGCGTTCATAAAGGTCATTGATAGAACCTGGAAGGCTCTGTGTTGCCCATAGCAACCAATCAGTTTCTATCTATCATTTTCTAGAATGCACTGGATTAATGCTACAATCTGATTGGTTGCCACGGGCAACACTTTCACTTTTCCCATTTAGAATGTTTGATAAATCTACCCCTGTTAGAACCATCAGTGTATACAGTATATAGTAAGCAATGTCCATTATTGCTGCTGCACTGTTAATAGAGTCTCTACATTGTTACTTTAAAAAGGTAATTCCGTTGGAATGATATAATTTAATTTTCATGCTGAAAAAATATGTTATTTTAAAAGAAGCATGTCCAGTCCACTCATGAATGCAGTAACCAAATCCACAGGAAAATGATTCCGTGACACAACCCAAGGTTGAATTTCACTTGCTGATTTAATAAAAACTAACAGGATGGATTTGGGAATATTTCATTAATCTTTCTTTCCTTTCAGTGAAAAGGAAATTAAGTCCAATCTAGTTTAAAGTATGTTTCAGTTACCATTATACAATAATCTGCCAATGTCCATTTTCTCCCTGGCAGGCTAAATACTAATTAGTCACACAAAATTCTTCCGGACCCTGTCACTGCGCTGCAGGAAAGGCTACATCCCCGCGCTGGAGACGGAGATATTGGAGTTTTGTGTTACGGTTTGAACTTGTTATCTAAACCTTAAAGTGGAACTAAATCAACACAAAAAAAAAAATATTTTGATATGCTGCAGAGGATGGAAAAAGGCGTCTTCCTTTGAACGGCAGAAGTTGCCCGTTGCACGTTGCTGTCTTTCAGCGAAAATCAGGCTCAAGTCACAGACTCGGATCAGTGAATTGATAGCAAAAATGTTTTGTTACCATATACGTTTTAATTTAATTGACATACCCCGCTGTTTAAAAATAGTGCAAAGCATTTTTGGTAAATTAGGCTGTCAAATAAGCGCTGCAGGGTTTGCTGTGATTGACAATGTGGCCAATCGCACCTGTGAGTTAGCGGAACTTTAGTTTAACCATGGTCACTAGTTCTTCAAAGGAATTGAGGCTGATTAAAAAGCAGTCACTTAATTGGCTCAAAATTTAGCAATAAAAATAATAAATAATAATGTTGAAGGAGACTTCTTAAAGTTTTCCCGTCACTTTCAATGACTTTTTCCCAGGTGTTAAATGTTCAAATTAGACACAAAGGGGTGACCCTTGAGTCCTCTAGGTACAGCCGTCCCCCACTGCTCAGTCACCCTGATGACATAGATGGGTGGACCTAGAGTTTTTCTTAGGGGGGTGATTTAGAATAACCACGCCCTCCTATACTCTGATTGGTTGGCCCCGCCCCTCCTTTACTTTGATTGTCTCTCTCAGCTGCAATTTAAAGGTAAGTGAAGTGCTGCTAAGGGGGTGGGGGGTTGCCCTGATCACCCCCCTCTGGATCCGCCACTGATGACATCAACGGTTTCCCATGAGTAGCATGAAAAGCTATTGGCACTTCTCTCAGCCAGATATCGTGTTAGTGTGTATACTTACACGATGGACATCCGACCGCTTGAGAGTGGATCTAGAAACTGTTAAAGAAAGGATAAACATTTTAGTTTGAGTCCCTTTTGTGCAGTCACCCCCCTTCTCCCTCAAAAAAATCACCATAATGGTCTAACACTTTCATTTTTGTTTAATGTCTTAATAATTGAACACTGTAATTTGCTTGTTTTTGAGAAGTGTTTACCTAGCACAAAATAAAAATCTCCGTATTTCGGATGGAATGTCCTATTGTCAGTGGCTCTTGTATGCAAATGAGACGGCAGAGATGGATTCAGCTATCTATTGGTAGCTGTAACTGAACATGTCAATGAGGAATACATTACATATAACCCTGGAGTATTCTGAAGATCCTCATACTACTTCCGCAAGTCATTCATTCATCATCTAACATCACCAAGCTGATGAAATCATCAGCAACAAATACAGCAGTCTATCTAATCTTAGGAAAATGGTTTGTTGATTATTTTATTTCTACCACATTTTCTTGGATGATTTGGTGATTAATTGCTAATTACAGTTTGTCTACCATTTATTCTTCCATTCTCATTTAAATATATTTCGCATATACACATACTTCTGAACGATGTTTGGTGATGAGATAAAGTCAACAGAATACTTCAGACTGATTCCAAGGAGATATTTTTTTCTGCCTTGGGAAGGAGGTGGTTCTATTAAATACATTATGGATAATTTTCTGTTTGACAGTTTAATGATAACAGTGTCATATTTTTATCTGGTTGTCTTTGATTAATCTGTCTAAGTTAAGCTTCTGACTCTTGGAGGCAGATGTCCACAGAGTTTACAGTGTGCCAATCTTTTCAGTCGATGTTTTTGACAGATGAAATGCACTGATACATGAGGGTAATGTAGTGAGGTTAAGAGAGTGGTTGAGGAATATTATAAGCTTGACTGAAGAGGTGGGTTTTCAGAGAACGCTTGAAAGTTTGTAGACCAGAGGAGAGTCTTATTGTGCGAGGGAGAGAATTCCATAGAGTGGGTGCAGCCCGAAAAAAGTCCTGTAACTGGGAATGGGAGGATGTGATGAGGGTGGATGAGAGACGCAGATCTTGTGCAGAACGGAGTTGCCAAGTTAGGGGATATTTTGAGACAAGAGAGGAGATGTATGTTGGTGCAGCTTTGTTGATGGCCTTGTAGGTTAGTAAAAGTATTTTATATTGGATTCTGTAGAAAACAGGCAGCCAGTGTAGAGACATACAGAGGGATTCAACAGAGGAATAACGATTTGCAAGGAAAATCAATTTTGCCGCTGCGTGCAAAATAGATTGTAGGGGTTTGAGTCTGTTTTGGGGAAGACCAGTAAGGAGGGAATTGCAGTAGTCAATGCGGGAAATGATAAGTGCATGAATTAAGGTTATTAGTTTATTATGCCAACATATGGCCAGCTAATCAGAAGCAGCTGATGAGCATCATCACACGTATCAGACCCCATCGCCACAACAAATAAAAGGCATAAACAACGTTTCTGCCGACGTGTCTACATCTTATTGTGTTGTGATTCTGTAAACGCTCACTTATTGTACTCGGCTGGTGATCCCTACGTTTCCAATGGGTACGATCCCTTTGTCGGTAAACATATGGTTTATTGGTATGAATAAACAGCACGACATCCATCTCTTCCGCCATCGCAGTAACAGGATTAATTTACTAACCATTTTCTTCTTGCTGCGTTGAAAGGGATTAGATCATATTTTACACCAGCAGGAATTAAAAATTTTAAATGTAAGAAGAAAATATGCACTTAATTCCCCTCTGTCAGCAGTGGATATTAAAGATTATTAGCCAGCGCATAGCCGTCTGTACAAGTCACAATAGTCGCTCTGTCTGACTCTTTCAGTGATATTACACAGGAGTTAAATCCAGATAAAAGCCTTTGGGATCATCACTGATGTTCTTGTTAGAGGGATACAATAGGAATAAAGATCAGCAATGTTCAGAATACCTGTAATAATCTGGTAATTATTTCCACAGATACGGGCTTTGTGTTTTTTTTCCCATTTACATGAAATACCAGGTGAACTAATTGGTATAAATCAGACAGTGGATTTATTATACATGTAAGACTGACATCGGAACTCCAGCAGGCAGCTATAAGTCCGTAACAATGGATGGAGCGAGTCCCCAGTCCTGTGTGCAGGAAACTTACTATCTGAATGTCCAGGATCACAAGATAACGCAAATTTTACTAAATATATTGCTTTAACTTTCTTCAGTTATTTTTCACCTAAGACTTCCTAGTCACGTCTAAGATTAAAACAGATGATTGTTTCAAAATATTCATAGGCTTTGTAACCGCATATGCTATTTATTCTACATACTCTACAAACATAGTGGCTGATGCAGAGTGAGTAAGTCTAGTACTACTTTGCCTAGTGTCCGTGAAATCACTTTGGGCATGCCCAGAAATTCGGTGCACACATATGCGCCAATGTAAATTTTGCATGAATCTGCGACTTGTGCCCTTTTGCACTTGGAGAGGCGGAGTGGAGTAGTCCTAATGCAGGCGTACTGTAGGGTCGGACTGTGACGAAAAAAAAATCGTCCCTGGCATTGAAGGCACACAGCGGCTGTCAGCTTGGTAAAAGCCCGTGGGAGGAGCGACTGGGCGCGCCATTTTCCAAAGCCAACAGCCGCTAGTGCAGACAGCGGTGGATCTGATAAATAAGTCAAACAGTGATAGCAGGGACCAGTGAGAGCAAGTCAGCAACGGCACTGTGTCCAACGGCCCTTCTGTGCATATAATGGGCCTGAGTCATTAAGGAGAACAAAGCGAACAAAAAAGAAGTAATTTTGCATTTTGGCCAAACCATGTTGCATTGGAGGGGGAGATACATTTAAAATGTGGGGACAGATTGATAGTTGGGGTAGGACATGTCCTAGATCAACTTTACATTTCAGTGGACAAATAAAACTATCAAGTATTTGTGTGTTACATGAAAAAGCAGCCAGTATTTTCCTTACATGCAAAATAATAAACTAACCGCACCCCTTGCATTGTAACATGGTTTTGTCCAGGAGCAAATTTACTCCTTTTTTTGCCTTACTCTCCTTAATGACTCAGGCCCAGTGAGTTTACTTGATGAACGTTGAATTGATTACATCAAAACTTAACAATTATAAGCAATGACCTAAGAAATCACAGACAGTATTTACAGGAGTTTTTAAATATATTACTATCACTTGTGTATTGCGTAATACGTTGGGATGTTCTCATGTAAGGCTGGGTACACACTGGAGTATTTTCTGAACGACGTGTTATCTGCAACGATTGTACCTACGACTGAAGGTCCGACCGGTTGGGCGATTAATGAGTACACACTACACACAATTTAACCTCAGAGCTGTGCTCTTCATCTGGTCCTCTAGTCGTTTAGAGAATGACAGCTTAATAGTCATTCATTCCTGTCACACTGATTAACCGCCTTATTATAGCTATCCTCATGCCATAACGAATTTCGTTAGCTTCTGTGACTCTGAAACAAAATATTCAGTCTCAGAACGAATTATTCCATCTACAGCAGTCTCTACATTTAGTCCCCGGGACATGTTCATTGCCGGTATCGGCTGAAAAGACCATGACTCTGTAAACTCTATGGAGATCGTGATCGTGAGTGCATACACACTACACACTACACACTACACACTACATGATTGGAAGGTGCAATTTCAGGCTGTCCCTTATAACGTCCCCGATTATCAAACAGTACGACCAACCAAATGAAACAACGATCGGCACTTTGGGACGACTGTCGTTCATCGTGTACATATATGCAATAACGCGGTATCTGACCAAACGGTTTTATATTGGCTGATTGTCCCGATGATACTTTACGGAACATAGTTACAGCTCCTGCGTTATTTAGTGCAGCCATCAATAACTAGCCTTAATTCTACGGAGTACGCGGGATGGTCGATTTCCTTGAGGGCCATTTAGTAAGATAACGATTCTTCAGGGCATTGAGAAAATAAAATTGTTTCTACCCTCTCTCCCGATGCCTTTCCCAGATCACTCTGGAGGAGAACAGGTTTTGTTTCATAAAAAGGGGACAATAGAGGTGGAGGAAATTCATGATGTACCTTGTATAAAATAATTAAAGGGACCAACTTCCTATCAATGTTGTAAATCATCTGATGCCTATAGTGAAGCAGAGGGTCAATAGGTGTCTGAGGTTCTCTAAATTATAGGTAGAGATGCTCAGACTCGGTTCCTCGGAAACCGAACACACCCGAACTTAGGGGATCCGAGTACTGAGCCGAGTCGCGCTATTCGGATTCGAAAACGAGGCAAAACGTCATTGTGACGTCGTCAGATTTCACGAGTTTAGGAATCTATAAATACCGCCCTCCACGGCGATCTAGCGCCATTTGAGAGAGGGATACAGAAAGGGTAACATAGAGTGTAGAGCAGTTGGGCAGGCAAAGTTAGAGAATTGAAAGAGGAGGAGGTAGCAGTGTTAAAGAAAGTAATCAGTGACATTCAGGAGAGCTCCATAGCTCCAGTGTTAAATCTCATTGCAGAAAAATACAAATAATAGTGCTTACAGGGTTGATGTAATTCTGCAGTCCAATTCTACTGTGTTATATAGGTAACACACAGAAAGGAGAGCTCCATTGGTAATTCTCATTGCAGAAATACAACTACTAGTCCTTGCAGGCTTTTCTTCTAAATTTGCACAAAAAAGTGTAGGGTGTTATATACACCCAAAGAGAAGAGCTCCTCTGCTCCATTAGTAATTGTCATTGCTGAAATACAAATACTAGGCCTTGCAGGCTTTTATCTGACTTTTATTTTCTGCCACTGCTGTGTGCCAATGTTTCCTAGATATGCTAGGAGCTGCCGTGTGTTTGTGTCATTGCTCTGTCGCTTACCATCCAGCCAGGTCGCTGCAGTATTTGTCCAAAAGTGTATGAAAATAATAATGTGACCTGTGAGGTGGTCAAAATTGACTGAAAATGACTTGAAATTAGTGTTATTGAGGTTAATATTAATGTAGGATCAACCAACCAAAACCAAAACCAAAACAGACGAGGGCGGTTTTGCCAAAACCAAAACACAAAGCTAATCCAGATCCAAAACCAAAACCAAAACCACTTTACGGGGATCATCTAATTATAGGACACCAATTGACAAAGAATGAGAGTCAATACCCATACACAATGACAACATTAATCCTACTGTACCATTAGAAAAAACTTTTTAAGCAACTTTTTTAATTAAACCATCTAATATATATAAGCCTAGCGGCGTGTATTAGTGTGTGTGTGTGTAAAAAACTATTTTCTCAGAAAGGGCTCATCCAATTGACCTAAAATTTGGTATACTGACATTATTTGACAAAAAAATTATAATAGTGAAGTCTCGTAACTTCCATCATCCCCCCTTCCCCCGTGGGAGGGGTAGTAAAGGCTAAATTTACCAGTTGAGGGTTCAAACTCTTGACTCCTTCCGGAATGCCAAGGCATTATTATGCTATTGAGAAATCTGAATGTTAAGAGAGGACTGTGCAATGGCACTCGATTAGTAGTGACAGCACTGAAAACGAATGTGATACAAGCAGAAGTTTTGACTGGCTCTGCTGAAGGAGAGAAGGTGATGATACCTCGTATTGACTTATGTCCATCCGAAACAGGACTGCCATTTAAGCTAAGACGGCGGCAGTTCCCTTTGAAGGCAGCATTTGCTATGACCATTAACAAGTCACAGGCTCAAACACTTGACCGTGTGGGTATTTATTTACCAGAGCCTGTGTTTGGTCTTGGACAATTGTATGTCCCATTTTCACGAGTACGGAGAAGCAGTGATGTGAAAGTGCAGGTTATGATTACTGCCCTTCAAGGAAGACTGATTGAGCACAGCGATAAGGTGTTTAGCAGAAACGTTGTGTATCGAGAGGTTTTAGAACAGTAAGACGATGGAGATTAAGGATGTGGCGATAAAGATGAAGGATGAGGTGATGGAGAAGAATGATGAGGTGGTGACATGTGGACAAAACCACGTTAAAAAAGGGCGCTTACGTCGGGAAGTAACGCTCTTCCCCTGAGGAGGCCTGGCCTAGCCCCAAATGCATGACAAGAACCTTTTTAACACCTTTAGTAGCTTGATTTGACTAGAATGCATGAGTATCATGCACGGGTTAACTTGTATGTATATATATATATATATATATATATATATATATATATATATATATAATGCTGTCACAATTTATTTCACGATCCGAACACTGTTCTTCTGAGATTTGTAACCTCCACCGACCCCATACATCTCTAACCTTCATACAGCTAAAAGTATTAAACTATACATGAAAACTATTTTATAGAACAAAAGAAATCCTCTATATTCTCTTCCTGATTATGCAATCACAAGAAATATTTGTTGTGAACAGCATGACTGTGTTTTACAACGTCTTGCCAGCGGGTGTCTCCCCACCTCGTACTGTTTTACGTCTTAGTAATATATTATTTCAATTTGTTTGCATACAATATTAATAACTGATACGACCGGTGTATTGGGATCTTGCCGAGGAGAAGCTTCTGAAATATTTTCACTCATCTTGCAAAGAATTGAAATTATTGTCCCGATTTTTCTTCCCTCTCGGTTGAGCTAGATAATCCAAGCAGATTTACATGGCTATATATGTAGATGTAGACTTCGACACACACAACAAATTACAATATTAAAAACAGCAAGGAGCCGCGGGCCCCTGCAGAACAGCCGAATAAATCATTTGAAATGCATATAGTTAGAATTTTTCACCAACTTTCTGTTTTCAGCACCTCAGCAGGAGGTGATTTAACAAAGCAGAAAGAAAGTCACTTGTGTACAAGTGAATATCCGAATCCATTTAGTATTCTTACATATCAGATGCCAATCCAAACACATGCAGTATGCATTATCTTTGAGTGATCACTGGTGATTTAATATGAATAACATGACAATATCTGGCTTCTCTATGCATATATAACTACATCGATCAGCCATAACCAGCTGCCTAATATTGTGTAGGGCCCCCTTGTGCCACCAAAACAGCTCTGACCCGTCGAGGCATGGACTCCACAAGACCTCTGAAGGTGTCCTGTTGTATCTGGTACCAAGACGTTAGCAGCAGATCCTTTAAGTTCTGTAAGTTGCAATGTTGGGGCTTCATGGCTCGGAGTTGTCTTTCCAGCACATCCCAAAGATACTCGATCAGATTGAGATCTGGGAAAATTGGAGGCCAAGTTAATACCTTGAACTCCGTTATGTCCTTCAAACCATTCATCAACAATTTCTGCAGTGTGGCAGGGCGCATTATCCTGCTGGAAGAGGCCACTGTCATCAGGGAATACCGTTGCCATGAAGGGGTGTACTTGGTCTGCAATAATGTTTAGGTAGGTGGCACATGTCAAAGTAGCATCCACATGACTGCCAGGACCCAATTTATCCAACAGATCATTGCCCAGAGCGTCACATTGCCTCCGAAGACTTTCTTCTTCCGATGGTGCACCCTGGTACCATCTCTTCCCCAGGTAAACGACACACACGCACCCAGCTGTCCATAAGACCACCTTCTGCCATTGCTCCATGGTCCAGTTCTGGTGCTCATATGTCCATTGTAGGTGCTTTCGGAGGTGGACAAGGGTCAGCATGGGCACTCTGACCGGTCTGCAGCTACGCAGTAAGCTGCGATGCACTGTGTGTTCTGACACCTTCTATCATAGCCAGTATTGGCTTTTTCAGCAATTTGTGGCTTTTCTATGTGATTGGACCGGACGGGCTAGTCTTCTTTCATGCATCCATGAGCCTTGGGCGCCCGTGATCCTGTCACCAATCACCAGCTCACCAGTTGGACCCCTATTGGTAGGTACTAACCAGTGCATACCTGGAACACCCCACAAGACCTGACGTTTGGAGATGCTCCGACCAAGTCATTTAGCCATCACAGTTTGGCTCTTGTCGTTCAGATCCTTACACTTGTCCATTTTTTTTGCCTACAACACATCAACTTCAAGAACTGACTGTTCACTCGCTGCCTAACATATCCCACCCACTGACAGGTGCCATTGTGACCAGATAATCATTGTTATTCACTTCACTTGTCAGAGGTTTTAATGTTGTGCCTGATCGGTGTATATTCACACAGTTTGAGTTTGATGCAAAGTAGAAAGCAACTTGGGCATAACTTTCGTCTAACTCTGTATCTGAAGCATATGCGCCAGATTTCCGGCAGGCGTACTTAGACCCACATACATCATCATCATTATTTATTTATATAGCGCCACTGATTCTGTAGCGCTGTACAGAGAACTCATTCACATCAGTCCCTGCCAGGGGTGGATCTAGACATTTGTCCTACCCGGGGCGATTTTAGGAGGGGGCGATTTAGGCCCGCCCCCTTTCTGATGTCTAATGCTGCCGGCGGCTGCACAGTATGTGCAGGTCCGTTCAGCAGTGGCAGTGTGCTGTCCCGCTGCTCTGATTGTGTTTAAAGCACAATCAGAGCAGCCGGGCAGCATACTGTCCCTGCTGAACGGACCTGCACAGTGTGCAGCTGTCGGCAGCAAGCCCCTGGTAGGGGGGGCGATCGCCCCGATCGCCCCCGTGGATCCGCCACTGTTTCCTGCCCCATTGGAGCTTACAGTCTAAATTCCCTAACACATACACACACACACACACTAGGCACAATTTTTGATAGCAGGCAATTAACCTACTAGTATGTTTTTTGGAGTGTGGGAAGAAACCGGAGCACCTGGACGAAACCCACACAAACACAGGGAGAACATACAAACTCCACGCAGATAAGGCCATGGTTGGGAATTGAACTCATGACCCCAGTGCTGTGAGGCAGAAGTGCTAACCACTGAGCCACAGATCAAAAGCAATCATAGGCAATAGAGAACCGCGTGACATTGGCAGCATCTACAAGGGGTGGATAATTTTACATCTTCCAGGGTATAAGTCGGAGAGATCAGGGTGTTCAATGAGTGGAGAGCTGCATTATGAGCTGAGAATCCAGACAGCAAAGCCCCCACCACACTCCTTCTCCCGGTAACAGGTCTTGTGTCTTACACATCCTCGTAGGTGTCATAGATCGGATGCCGGATTGTGCTTTCAACAGGATGCCCTTTGCACCTCCCAGACACATGTTATACTGAATAGTACATTTTACATGTACAGATCACAGTGAAATAGAGACGTTTAAACACACAAATGTGAGAAACAAGATAAAGAAGGAAATTATTCTGAAAAGGGCACTAACTGAAAACCTTAGTAGCAGTCTTGTTTCTGCAAAATACCCACACATATCCCACCTTATTGTTGGCAGAAGACTTTGCATTTTTACCATTCGTTTCTTTATAACCCAAGACTAGAATGCACAGAGTAGTTTATGGTAAGTGGTGCGATAACGGAAAGTAATGCATTCAATTATGTACTAAAAACTTGTTGCGCAAACAGTTGACAACAAGAGACTGATATGTCTTTCTGAACAGCTGCAGATATCTCAATAAAAAGGATACTGCATTATTTATGGGTGGACTTAGTGTAAGGGACACCAGGGGGTAATTTTATCAAGCTGAGAGTTTCTGGGGTGGATGGGGGGAGGGGGGGGGGATTCTAGCTGTCATCTACTTAGTACACTCTGCAAAATGACAGCTAGAATCTGATTGGTTGCTAAAGGCAACATCTCCACTTTTCAAACACCCTACCACATCGGATGAGATAACAAGTGACAAACAGATAATGAATAAAAAGAGATTGCTGTTTGAAAGAGGCTATGCTCCTCTTTCAAATATGGGTGCCCAGGATATGTTGCAAATTGGGGGGCACACACACACACACACACACACACACACACACACACACACACACACACACACTACCTTTGCATTTAGATAAATATTGTGTTTTTGTTTCTTTGGTGATCACAATTGACCACCTGACAAAAAAGAAAAGAAGTCACATTAGCTTGAAAGATAACGCATTACTCAGGATATATTATTTGCGATTAATTTTTCATTTCTGCAGGACAATTAAACTTTAAGAAAATTGTAATAACAGAGATCTGGGTTCCATCATTCACAAAGTATCTATAAGCTATTTGCCGCTTTCAAGATTGCGCTGCAAATAGGTCTTTTCTAGATAAAAATATTCCGTTTAACTTTCTTTATTTTTCATCTCCAGATCATTGTCTGTTTCTACTACAATATGATAACTATATGTATAGCACACGGAAATTCTCAGGCACACGGGGAACCCACTTTGATTCCAAGATACACAAGACTTTCTGACAAATTCCAGAGTTTCCAGAGTAAGGGTCTGACAGATGGTCTCAACCATCCAATACGGCTCTTACACCTGTGATAAAATTCACCCACATTACAATTTTTTTTTTAATAAAAATCTAAATTTCTGTGGTGCAACTTTAGACTATTGGGACCTCCAGGATGGAATCCTTACCATTTTGTTACTAAGAAGTGTAAAGTGTAATACTACTACTACTACTACTACTACTACTACTACTACTACTACTACTACTACTACTAATAATAATAATAATAATATATGAACATTCTTTTATGTAGCTGTGAAAAAATGACAGCACAATCGTCCTGCATCAGTGTGGCATTAGTCTCACATTATGTGCTGTTGGAAGACCCTGCTCCTTCCACTATATAACTCTCAGTCTGTGTTTTCCTGCTGTCTCCATTCCCCTCCTCACAACATGTCACTGCCCCTGTCACATGCAGCCCTGTCCTCACTAACACATCACTCATCTCCTGATATACTCTGTGCTGCTGGCTGACCCTGCTCCTTCCACTATATAACTCTCAGTCTGTGGCTTCCTGCTGCCTCCATTCCCCTCCTCACATCATGTCACTGCCCCTGTCACATGCAGCCCTGTCCTCACTAACACATCACTCGTCTCCTGATATACTCTGTGCTGCTGGGGGACCCTGCTCCTTCCACTATATAACTCTCAGTCTGTGGCTTCCTGCTGCCTCCATTCCCCTCCTCACATCATGTCACTGCCCCTGTCACATGTAGCCCTGTCCTCACTAACACATCACTCATCTCCTGATATACTCTGTGCTGCTGGGGGACTCTGCTCCTTCCACTATATAACTCTCAGTCTGTGGCTTCCTGCTGCCTCCATTCCCCTCCTCACATCATGTCACTGCCCCTGTCACATGTGACATAATCAATTAGCAATGGAGCAATGGAGATCTCCTGAATGTCACTGTAGACTTTGAAGAACACTGCTACCCCTCCTCTTTCTTTTCTTCCTATGATGCTGCCCAACTGCACTAGAGACTGCCAAGAACTGTGCTACCCATTCTGTGTCCCTCTGTGGAATGGCGCTGGATCACCGTGGAGGGCGGTACTTATAGAATCCAAAGCTCGCGAGATCCAACAACGTAACAATGAAGTTTTCCCTCATTTTCCATTCAGAAGGCACGTAAAAGTATACTCGGATCTGCTAAGTTCGGATGTGTTTGGTTCTCGGGGAATCGAGCCTGAGCATCTCTATTACAGATAGGTGTCTCTTTCTTAGACTAAATATATTGTTTTAACTTATTGCTGACATTAAGGGTAACCTGTGGCCCCTTTGAGGGTTAGAGGGCCGTCCATAGATTCTGAGTATGTAGTGAAAGATACACTTATGCTTTTTAATTCAATATATGCCCAGTAATTAATCCACACCAACTTTCAGGAAACATATTAAAGTTCTATACATCCATAATATTACAAGTCCATAAAAAAAGATATAACGAACAAAATGAAAAAGTGAAAAAAAAAAAGAAAGAAATATTTTCTCTTCTAATCCTGTTTTCTTCCATTCTCCGGAGCCCAGTAAGATTCACACCGGCTTCTTCCCTGGACCTCACTGATATAAAGTGACTTTTATTGCCTCAGGGATATTTGTAAAAACCAAAATACATGAAATGAGCTCCTGTAAACAGCCTAATTATCTAGTGTGTCTGTGGACCGGCCCCGCTGTGCTTTCCCCTAGCTCAGCGTTTTACACCTGAAAGAGATTAGCCGAGACCACCAGTCGCTTGAAACCCTAATCTGCTGTATTCTGTTTCTGGGGCTCTTGTTCCAGCTACCGCAGGTGTGCTCATTAATTAGCTGAAGCCGGGGTAACGGGGAGAGTTCATTGTGTGTCTGTGCAAGAATTCATTTTACTGCTTCCATTTTATGTTCTATATTAAAATGTGTCTATGACGGGGTACCTTCAAGAATCCTGTGTACATAATGACACCTATCAATAGCATAGAATTATCCCCTTTAAGGAGCACAAATGTAGAATTTCAGAAAGAAAAAAATATTAAATTAAATATATATATATATATATTCACTTTTCCACGTTATTAATAATAATATACCAGCTTTTCAATTCCAAACAGGAGTCAATTCACATGAAGAAGGGAGAATAATCAATTATTTATTCTACATTTTCTTTCCTTTTTTCATTTTTTTCACTAGACTTTTGGGTGACTGTCAATCCTGTTAAAATTATATTTTTATTAAAAATACACTGCTGCAATTATTCTTGTATTAATGATATTCTGCTTTTCTGTATTCCGTATTCTGACTCACAAGTCTTGTTCATCTTTTTTCTATTTTATTTGCGTCAATAAAAAAAGTTTATGAAACAAATATACACTAAAAGAGAAGAGTAGCAACTTAGTTGTGTCGTTTTTTCATACATGTACTGTTTAGGTCACCTAATACACTTTGGGGGTCTTCTAACCTTCAAAAAGGGCCGAATATTACCTTTAATCTCAGTAATACGTAATGAAAAAATACATTAAATCAAAGAAAGAGACAGGTATCTGTAATTATTATTATTATTATTATCGTAGATTTGTAAGGTGCCACAGTTCTCCACAGCGCCGTACAGTAGGGAAAACAGGACATACATAAAACAGGGACATACAAGGTAGTCAAAAAAATGCAGACATGAAAACAAAGGGTATGGAGGACCCTACTCATTACAGAGCTTACATTCTAAGGGGAAGAGGGCACAGCTGAAACAAGAGGAGCGAGTGGGGCTCAGAGTGTAGACTGGGACAGTTGTGAGGGTGCATTAGTGTGAATAGTGTTATCGGGGATAAGGTCACCTCTAAAATAGAGATGGGCTTTCAAAGAGCATCTAAAGATTTGAAGGCTGTGGGAGAGTCTGATTGGGCGTGGTAGGGAATTCCATAAGTGGGGAGCAGCGCAGGAGAAGTCTTGTAGGCGGGAGTGAGAGGTGGTTTCCAGAGATGAGACAAGGCGCAGATCAGAGGTAGATCTAAGAGGGCGGGAGGGAGAGTATTTTGATATGAGATTTGAGATGTATGCAGGGGGGGTGTTGAGGACTTTGTAGATAAGGGTGAGTAATTTGAATTGGATTCTGGAGGACACAGGGAGCCAGTGTAGGGATTTGCAAAGTGATGCAGCAGATGTGGTGCGGTGAGAGAGGAAGATCAGTCTTGCAGCAGCATTTAGTAATAAAACATCAGCAGGCATTTAAACAAGTGTGACAAGCTGCAACAAACAAATTTGACAATAATGCAGGAAAGAGCTGGGGGCCACAGGTAAGGACAAAGAGGGCCACATGCGGACCTCCTGCTGCCGTCACTGATTTATATGCTTTA
Organism: Mixophyes fleayi; assembly: GCF_038048845.1. NCBI lineage: Eukaryota > Metazoa > Chordata > Amphibia > Anura > Limnodynastidae > Mixophyes > Mixophyes fleayi. The sequence goes on from NC_134413.1 coordinate 13,083,010, forward strand.
ATATTGACATACTTTCTGGCTAGTAACATTTTGCTATAACATTGTTATTACATTTGCAGAACTACGCACTACAGACGCACTCGTAGCTTAATATAACTTATTACAATACGTACATATACAGCCAGGCAATAATATAACATTCAGTTTGTGTCTGTTTTATAAGCAAGTTCATTTTGAACAGATCAGTTCTGACAAAGCACACTTGAGTTTTGTTTTTTTATTATCCCGCAATATTAATATTGGCTTCTGTGAGTCTGTGAGGCTGGTTTAACATTTTATGGGAGTATTTTATGAAAACGGACTGGGACGAAAATAAGAAGAGAAATCTGAATTGCAGCCGGCTCGATCCACATTTAAGGACTGTTGTGTGTTTTAAACATTACCGCTGCATTTATGGTTTGTGCTCCGGTCGCGGCTGCCCTGGAGTTACCAAAAATGAATTCCTTTACTTAATCATCATCTTATTCCCCATAAAACCCAATATTAACCACTGTATATATTTATATAGCTCACATGAAGCATTGCAGTTTTTTGATCAATGTCTAATGGTCATTCTGAGGTTTAAAAAGGGAAATTGGCTTCTATTAATAAAACATTTGTTTCAACCTATTTTAATAAACCTTTATGAAAAATATATTTAGAAGAGACAGCTTTTGTCATATTTGCATTAAGTTGAATTTGCCAACCTACTTAATCTACAGGACTTGAATTAATTATCATCATTTTTTTTACATCCATCTCTAAATAGTGCAAATCATTTGCCTCTACTACTCCTGTTTTTAAACACCTCAACCAATTAGGTCCCCCATCAAAGAGAACTGACTCTTTAGGATAGATTTATTAAAGCTTATGTAAAACAAAGAGTGGAGCTGTTGCCCTTAGCAACCAATCAGATTCTAGCTATCACATTCTAGAATGTACTAGATAAATGATAGCTGGGATCTGATTGGTTGCTATGGGCAACAGCTCCACTTTTCCTTTTTAGAATCTTTAGTAAATCTTTGTCTGTTCCACTTGTTTCATTCTTTTTTTTCAAGAGGAAAAGAGATTTATAGTTAAATTGTAACATATAGAAAAAATATCACATAAAATAGAGATATCGCTCATTAAATCTAGGAATTACACTAAGAAAAAAACCCAAAACATAAATAAAAGAAATGGATGAAAATAAAGTAACTTAGCCTTAGACTACAAAATATAATGTAGATAAACTGTCAGTATAGGGAAACTGGAGCCGTGTCTTATGACAAATGGCCCAAAGAGATTCCATGGGACGTTTTATGCGCTGTAGGACTAGAGAAACAGATAGTGAGGGGGATCTTCAAATAGGAATCACATACAGCCATACAAATAATTTGTAGGAGGTGGGAGTGCTGCCCCCTGAAGCCTGGAGGTGGAGAAGAATTGAGACCTGGACAGCACGATGGCTAAGTGTTTAGCACTTCTGCCTTCAGCATTGGGGTCATGAATTCGATTCCCAACTATGGGCTTATCTGTGTGGAGTTTGTATGTTTTCCCCGTGTTTGCCTGGGTTTCCTCCGGGTGCTCTGGTTTCTCCCACATTCCAAAAACGCACTGGTAGGTTAATTGACTGCTATCAAATTAAGCCTAGTCTCTGTCTGTGTGTGTCTATATTAGGGAATTTAGACTGTAAGCTCCAATGGGGCAGGGACTGATGTGAGTGAGTTCTCTGTACAGCGCTGCGGAATTAGTGGCGCTATATAAATAGATGATGATGATGATGACCTGTTTGTATGTGGTTCTACATAGAATGGAAAAGATCTGTAATTAGATAATTCATTTGGTTTTATAGATGTCAGATCAATTGATATTAACACATTGATGTATAATGTCTCCTGGAATAGTACAAGGAACATAACCTACCGGACCAGGGCAGTCTTTCTCCCGGGCCACGCTGGGTAGTTACCCGGGGGCCCCACAAGCATAGGGCCAAATTGAAAAAAAATCTATTCACCCATGTATCAAGGCACAGCTGTACAGCATGTTTTTTTTAATGTTTAAACACTGATTTTTGTTGCAGGTATCAATAAATATAAACTTAATTTTATTGATAATTTACATTTTTATTCCTGTGAGTAGTTGTGCAGGTAGGGGTCCAAGTGCACTGCTTTGCCCGGGGGCCCCATAATGTTGTTAAGATGGCCCTGCTACCGACTGGGGGTGAGATTGAGAATTTTATTAATTTTGTCTAATATCAGAGGATAGTTGGAAACTATTCACAGAATATGCTGGTAGAAATTGGTACCCAGAGGTCAAATGCTCAAATTCCCCATAATAGATCCCCTGAAGAGCTTACGTTCATCCTTTAATGCAAAGTACTGGTCCTTTGAGAGTAGATATGGAATTTGTCATCAGACAATTGCAGAAAAGGTCACTGATCTAAGACTCCCCAATGTCCCACATAAGTATTACATTCAAATAATTGTACAGGGGGCGATATATTGAGAGGGTCCAAAACATTGCAGATAAATCCACAGACCTATATAACACCTACAATTTTCACAGTGCTGTCAACAGAATTAAGAAGACAAAATGATCTCTCCCAGGTCACAGGTAGAAACCACAGGGATTTGAAGCCAGATCTCCAGTAAGTTGTTATTATTGTATTATATAATCAGGACAATTAATTACTGAGGTACTTTCTTCTTCCAAAATAGAGTTTGCGAAGGTGAAAAAGGAATATTAAAGTCCATCCTGTTTTGGGACCAACCCTCATTAATGCAAGCTCTCGATTTTATAGCCATTGTGATTCGTTTGCACCATCATTACTTAAATGTACAGAGCTGTGTTATATGTTGGTGATATATGAATAATGTGTAGTAATAATAATAATAATAATAATAATAATCTAACTAGGGGCAGCACGGTGGCTCAGTGGTTAGCCCTTCTGCCTCACAGCACTGGGGTCATAAGTTCAATTCCCGACCCAAGATATACTGTTAGGTTAATTGGCTGCTATCAAACTTAACCCTAGTCTCTGTGTGTATGTTAGGGAATTTTTTAGGCTGTAAGCTCCAATGGGGCAGGGACTGATGTGAGTGAGTTCTCTGTACAGCGCTGCGGAATCAGTGGCGCTATATGATGATGATGATGATGATGATGAACTAAGGAAAGTAAGGGTACACTGATGGTGCTCGTATTTATGGAATCTATATTTGTATTTTCAAATACATTGGTTTACAGGGACTTAATTATGTATTCATTTTACATTATGTGGCTAGAATGCGCAAACTCCGCCCAACTGGAAAAAAAAAGTTAGGTGCTGCACAATTTATTTAGCTTTATCAAGATAAGCCATATAACCCAGGCAATGTATAGTTTTCCATCAATGATGTCATTAGTTCCTAGTGACTTCATAGGCTGCGTTCTGATTGGTGCAGAGTACAATATGGGTCTCTCCACAAAATACATACGATGAGACCATTGTAACGTATCACACTATTATGTCACCTGTATTTTAAAAAACTTACATAAGTAATAAAATCCATTTAATAGGATTATTCGGTATTAATTGTATGTTCATTTATGATAATTAACAATAGTATTATTTTACCCCTGATACCCTTTTTTCTGTTTAGGAAAATATGTCCTGTATCGTAATTAATGGAACACAAATATCCGTGAGTAACATAAAATCTACAACATGGTTTGGATGTTTAACAAGTCAACTTTTCACTGCAGGGAAAAAATGGTAATGTTGTTTTTTTTAACACGTCGGCCAATGCCATTTGATTTGTTATAATGCTGCCGAAATTACATGTTTTTATAATAAAAAAAAAAGGATAATTCAAAGCATTGCCATTCAAAACTATACGTTAAGTGTAAAATTACAACAGAATGATGCAAAAGGGGGTTGGACAGTGTCAACTTTCTGAACATCTCAGATTGCGATAAGGGTTTAATTTTCTTTCTGACCGGGGAGAGTCAAAGGAAATTGAAGAGGAGCGTTCGACACGTGCATATTAAACTCTGATTTCCCTGTGACATACCTGCGTCCTCGTATTGATATGTGTATTCATGCCGCTTTCCATTTCAACAGCTAACATTGCCTCCGTAATTATTATGTGACTTGAGATCTTTTCATTGGAGATCATCAGTCAATCTCCTTCAACCCAAGAGATAGATATTTTATTTAATGTAATTTTTTAAAAAAATGGTTGCAACAATTTTTGAATATTTTAGCCGCTTCAGGTCTGTACATCCGCACAGATCACTATAATTTCAAGTCTCTTGTCCTCTTCATAGAGACGTGATTGGTAAAGTAGAATGAACACTTTATATGTCAGTTTTTTGGGGGGGAGGGGGGCAGAGCCAGAAGTATTACTGATACTCTTGCTGGTTGATGCTGTCCCATATTTTGCTTTCCCTGGTATAAATTAAGCTTTGGGAGGTTCTAGTAAGACTAGGGCTAAGGTTAGAGTATACAGTGTGTAAAGCCTATAATTAAAGTTATCCAAATGTTATTTGTACTAATCAGTTTAAACCCAAAGGGGGTAGACCAGTGAAGGACAACGGGAAACACTTCTGGGGCTTCAAGATGTGGCCCCCTAACCTTCAAGAGGGCTTCCCTTAATCTCATTAATATGTTAAAACAGTACATTTACTCAAAGAAAGCATGAGGCCACAGGGCTGTTGCCCAGCACTGGTGTAGACAGATGACTTCGTATGTTGGCTCAGTGGTTAGCACTTCTGCCTTACAGCACTGGGGTCATGAGTTCAATTCCCGACCATGGCCTTATCTGTGAGGAGTTTGTATGCTCTCCCCATGTTTGCGCGGGCTTCCTCCGGGTGCTCTGGTTTCCTCCCACACTCCAAAAACATACTGGCAGTTAATTGGCTGCTAACAAATTGACCCTAGTCTGTGTCTATCTGTCTGTCTGTCTGTGTAAGGGAATTTAGACTGTAAGCCCTATGGGGCAGGGACTGATGTGAGTGTGTTTTCTGTACAGCGCTGCAGAATTATTGGCGCTATATTAATAAATGGTAATAATAATAATGTTCAATCCACCAAAGATGGAATTGCAGCAGGAATGGTGAAAATCAGGGGCTTTTGGGACCGGGGGGGCATTTGCCCCCCGTGCCGGTCCCATAGTGGGCTACCGTGGGCTGGGCCACCTGAATTTTTTTCAGTTTAAAATGCCCCTAATAGGCTGCTGAGCCCCCCTGATTATAATTTGCCAGCCAGCCCCTGATGAAAGGAATGTCCTAGATACATTCTTCTAGAGAGTATCTAGCAATGGCTGAGAATAGGATATCGGGGTCTATTTTGCATAAATAACCAAACAAAAAGTGGACCGAACTGCAATATTTAATGAGACACAGCAGGGGGACTATACACATCTAGCCGAAGGGTTCACCCCAGGATTGGGGTCATCACATGACTATTTCTTATCCTATTCTGGGACAAACTTTTCGGTCAGATACGTTTTATTACTGTCCAATCCCTTGGCTGTATTGGGATAAGTATTACGATGCGACTGGAGGTTTCTTACTTCTTCAAAATAAATACTTTTTGTTGTACATGCAAAATAGACCCACATCTATATATATTTACAAATATAATCCATATCCTATTTCCAGTCATTTGTTAGATACACTCTCAAGCAGAATGTATCTAGCATGTACCTTTCACCATTGCTGCTGCACTTCCATCCTTGGTGGCTAGAGGGTATAAAGTCTTCATCTACACCCGATCCATGCCATTGGCTTTAATTTTCCTATTATTTCTACTTAAAAGTCCAATTAATGGGTTAAACAGCAAAAGGGGCACTTTAGTGGGGGTTTTTTTGCAAACAGCACGTTAAAGCAACGTAGGTTTCTCATTGCAAGCAGCTATAAATCTGATGTGTTATTTTAAGTTCAGAACTGCTTTTTATAGTGATATAAAGTGCTCCTTTTTCAGGTACTGCCTGAAAAAAACAGGAGAAGCTGAAAAAAACTCCCCACTCACCATCTGCTTCCTGCATGAACGAAAAAAAAAAAAAACCAGAGCAAATTATTAAACGAATAAGTTAGAAGTCTGGGCTTAAATGACTTTTTAGCATCAGATTTACATTTTAAATGCATCAATTTGTAATTCTAAATTTGCAGCCGTAAATCTCTAAGAAAACTTTTTTCTTTCAAGAGTAAACACACATTGAGTGTACCTGGATATCTTGACGTGATTGAAACAACGTATTGACTGAAATTTCTTCTGTCATGTGACAGTGATAAAGATTAAGGAGCTGATGTGGAGTTGGTTGTAAAATGGGAATAAATTACTTTTTAAAACAAAGAAGAAAAAAAAGAGCGCTGAAAAATAGCGTATTTCTTCCCAGCCAGAGCCGCATATATTTTCGGTTGAGTCCATCTCTCCACATCAGCAGTGTCTGCTTCAAGTTATCATCATCAGAATCCATAGGCAAACCAGGGGGGAGGGAGTTTCCTAGTGCCTGGAAACCCCCCTCCAGGCCTGGGGCACTGTATAATTGAGGTGGCTGGACCCTGCTCCCGCTTCACATGGCTCTGCTCGAAAGGATAGAGCTGCGTGCACCTAACAGTAGTCCACGCAGCATTGCCCATGTATATTATGGGGATAGGAAGAGTTGGAGAGCAGCCAAGCACTCTCTAAAATTATAACCACACCCCCATGCATGTTGGTCACGCCCACTGGTGGCGTGGTGTGGAAATACCCCCTCTGCAAATCCTGCGTTTGCCCCTGAGAACCCTATAGCAGGTACAAATGTTACACCTCCAAACAGGTGTATATGTGTGTTTCTGCAGGTCTGCATGAGCCACATAAGAGTAAATATGACTTTACTGTACTTGTAAGAATGCAAGTCGACCGCCCCTTCCTTCCTCGCCTCTTCAGGCGCGGCGGGAGTTAGTGCCCAAAACACACAAGTTTGCATAGACGCATATGCGTGCACCTATTTTCTGAGCGTGCGCAGAGTGGTTTAACACACGATACATTATGGAAACTGGCGTATGTGCCCGACCCCATCAGCCCCTACGTACTAAGATCAGGAATGTTCAGCATTGGTACATTTACTTCTAATTATACAGGATTATGCAATAAATTTGTGCCATACAATAGGAACAGCGCCCCCTATCTGCCATCACATTTCCTTATATTGAAGTCTTCACCGGGGCACCAAAAGTGAAATAAGGACTATCCAGAAAACTGTAGATTGAGTTTAGAGAGCTGGCAATGGGCTGATAGACTGAGTGCAGAAAAGTGAAGAGGCGACTGTAAGGATAGTATTGTAGGAAGGTGTTGATATTTGGGAGTTATAAAGTAACAGGTGTGATAGATAATTCAAAGAGCACTTAGACTGCGATGGATAAAAGGATTTTCTTGGGCAACTGTGACATTTTCACATAGTATCATTAAGAGATGGACGTACGTCAATTTATTGAGCACCAAAAATATGTCTGCGAGTATCCGTATATAAAATGTTTTGCCCATCATTATCTTGTGTCTCCTTAAGCCTGAAGGCTGAGCCCAGGTAACATTAGACGTGGACATGTCCACAGATACGCCTTGGCTAAGATCAGGTGTAGATGCCTATGTAGGCAGTGGGGTTTAAAGGCGCCTCTGTAGGCAATGGGACAACATCTGGTCCTTAGGCTAGCAGGTCTGTCATTCGAACCCAAGGTGCTATGCTGCCCTAGCCGGGGTGGCCCGAAAATGTACAGGTGTTAGGATACCGCCACGTGCACAGTGTAAGGTATTTTGCACTGAAGACTCACTTTTCCTTCGTCCTAGCCTTTTGGCCGAGCAAGGACAATTTCTATACTTGCAGTCTATAGGGTAGGGTATTTTTTTCACACGTCACATTGACTTTTAACGTTTCTTGTGTTTGTGTGTGTTTTTTGTCACGTTTGATAGGACCCTTATGGGTCATCATCATCCCCACATTTGTTGGAGGCTCTTGCTTATAAGGGGGCTGAAGAGTCTGGTCCCAGATAAAAGTTACGGCTGACTCCTGGGAAAAATGGACCTACCCAAGCCTTGCGGCAGAGGTCAGCCTGAAGATCCTTGCCCCTTAGGGGGCCTTATGGCTCCAGGAGTCAGGGAAATAAAACGGCTCCGCTAGCTTCGGTGTAAGGGGTCTCAATACCCTTATCCCCTTAAGGGACAGTATGACTCCAGGGGATGGGGAGGAATGGGGTCCTTCTCCTTTTGGAGAGGTCCCAAAGGAGCAGGCCCCCAGCACAGTGGGAGCATTGCACCTTGGGCAATCTCTTGTGGGTACTTGGGGGCTGGTGCAGCGATACACAATGATAATGGGGATAATATCTAGCCGGTTCTAGTTGGCTCTTTGCGTATTCACCACTGCAGCCAATAGTATTTAAATCATTATCTTTGCAGCTATATTATATCAATGTGCGGCTTTCCATTTGCATTAGGTAATTGACACATCCATTTGTAATACTGAAGAAAAGAAGATTCCCATTTCATTTCCAAGCAAACCACACATACTGGAATGTAGTTTTTGTTTCTATTTACTTCCATTTTATTCTGAAAAATGTGACTTTCGTATTTATTAATATCCACTATTCTCTCTTGTATTATATGACACTTTATTACATTATTATATTGAATGCAAATAGAATAATACGGCTTATTAGCCTTTACTACTAACACTGTCTCTACGCTATTGTGAGGTATTAAGTATACACACTTGTACGTTTGATTTATGCCTGATACAAATGCTAGTGTTTTTAAGCTTGAGGCATCTTGAGATTCGTCCAACCGAATGTATTAATGGAAATACGCTTTATTTAAGTACGTGTTTATCTATCCATTTTCAGAGTGCAAATATGTCCACTGGTAAATGAACCCCTATGTGTCTCTAAGTTAATTAGAATATATAGTAAAACTAGTAACTGCAGGTCCTGTCTCCTAAATTCTTTAGAATACACAAATACCAATCTCACATTCATCAGAGTAGACAGCAAACTCCAGGACCCAGGTTCATTAGAATACATACCAGCCCCCCATGGTCAACAGTAATTCATGTGCCCCATGTTCAACAGAATATACAGCAAATCCCATTACTCAAACATTACAGTGCCCCCATATACCATTGGAACCAAGTTAATTGGAATATATGTAGAGCATCCACAAGCATTACCCAAAGATCACACAATAACTTTTCTTCTCTCCTCGCATTCTTTAATTTGCACAGAACGTCACACACTTGAAGTTCATGAGGACACAGAACAAGCCCCCTGACACACGTTTGTCCAATCACAGTTGTGTCACTATTACTAGTAGAGATGAGCGGAATTCAAAAATTGTTCCAAGCAGTATTCTCTTTGTTTCGCATTTGGCTGAGGAATTTTCCACATTTCGGAATTTGGCCTTTAGTGTTCAGAATCCCCTCCACTCGCACCAGAGCTCAGCTCTTTATAGGTAGTAATTCCAAAAACCGCGGAAAGCAGAAATGATTAACGCATTGCAGAATGGAGAAACAAAGATTGTCGTGACGAAATTTTGCACCTCTGCCAAACTGCGTGTTCTGCCTTAAAATTCAATTTTAGCAACGATCGTCTATGACGCAATGGTGGTCATTGATGAAGCACAACACAGCCGCTCCACAGCCCAAATTCATCTTTGTATTATTGCATACCAACTGCGGTCATTCCAACTGCACAAAAGGTCTTGAATTCAGCACCAGCTTAGAGCTGGTGGAGATTGTTATGAGCTCAGCTGCCAACGTCAAGACATCTCCCGTAGGTGAGTCCCTGGCATGTGAAACAAAAGTATATTGAGGGTGTCACAATTAAAACCTTCCCTGAGCGTCCATTTTCAAATTTTGCAGCACCTGAGAGGAGAAAAATTAATTTAGAGATCAGAGAAACCAAGATGCGCTTCTTTCAATGAATGAACTGTGAATTAAATCATTTGGAAAAGCGCTGCCAGGACAATTAAGACCACTGTGTATGTGAGAACAAAAGAAGAGATTATCGAGCACTCTACACATTGTATGTTGTTTGTTTTAGAGTGCTGGACTTTATTTGCTTTCGTTGGCTGAGATTGGGTTTTATCCTAAACTTTTATTGGGACCCGTTTTGTTAGTCTGTTGCCCTTTTGGCATAGAAGTACATTCCCAGGTGCAGTCTGGGTATTATGATAACACACGACACACACAAAACTGCCAATTGTGCTAAAAAGATTGGCACCGGCCCCCCCTTGCCAAATTCTCAACCAGTCCAAATGCTAGACAGCCAGGACTGGTGCCCAATATAACTGGGAGGCCACAAGTGGATGTGATCATTTAGATTGTCTGAGTCAGTCTTATTTATGGATTATTTTCAGTTTTTGCCTATTTTTTTATATTTGAGCGATGTCGGATCAAGAAATAAGAAAGATGTTTTTAATAATTATTATTATCCTTTATTTATAGGACGCCACATGAGGTCTGTAGCGCCTTACTGAGGGCAAACAACATGATACTACTTGGTATAGTATACAGTAAACAAAGAGGTACAGGCTGATACCTGTGCCCATTAGTGTGGGAGCAACTAACAGGTTTAAAGCCACTGATAGAGGTGCGAAGACAATGGAGTGGAGTCAATGGGCAGAGAGCCCGAGTAGGAGGTGCGCAGTGTAGCTGGTGAGCGAAAGTTATAAGTTATGAGAACATGAAGGAAATGGGCCCTGATCACAAGAGCTTACAATCTAACGAGAAAGGGGCAAATGGTTGACACGTGGGGGTGAGCCAATGTAATGGGATCTGAGGACAAGAAGTAAGAGTGGGAGAGATGGAGGATGAAGTAGGGTGAGGGATACTACATGGTGACATGGCGAAGTGGAGGACTGGTATTTATTTAATAAAGAGGTAAACTAGAGATTTAGTGAACATTTCACTCAATTAAAAATTTTGAAGGAACTCTGAGCACCCAGAGAAAACATACAAACTCCACATCGACATACTCTGGTCAGAATCAAATCCAACGCCCTGGAACATAACGATAAATAACTTCACAACCTGAATCGTGGGGAACATAAAAATGTCCCTTTCTCGTCTTACCAGTTTGTATGACCCCATGGAACGTGAGCATATGACATCTATTCTTGTGGTTAAGACCAAAACAAAACTTGTTTGATTTTTGGATTTGTTTCGCTTTCATCTTATCTACATCTAACTACAATTCTGGTGACTGAGTAACAATCTTATCTATCTGTAGTTATTTGTCATTGTACTGGTTTGCAGGAGACCAGCTAAGTATTGTGGCACAGTAAGGCTGGGTACACACTACTGAAAATTTCTCCTGATGTGATATAGTTAACGATTTAACTAAGGACTGAAAAAAAAAGTCACGCTCAGCATGACGATTCATATGTACACATTATACACGTTTTACATCAGATCTGTGCTCTTCATCTGTCATAACCATCGGCTGAAAAGACGGTGACTCTGCACACTCCATAGAGATCTATAGACACTGCCAGTCCTCAGTGCGTACACACTGCAGGATTGGAACGACGCTCTTCCATCGAGGAACAAGATTTCTAGTCTGGTTTAAAAATCAAATTAAACGATATGACGAGCTTTTGAAGGATTAATCATTGGAGTGTACACTGATACATCACTATCTCCTCTCCTCTATACTATATACACTGATACATCACTATCTCCTCTCCTCTATACTATATACACTGATACATCACTATCTCCTCTCCTCTATACTATATACACTGATACATCACTATCTCCTCTTCTATATACACTGATACATCCCTATCTCCTCTCCTATATACTATATACACTGATACATCCCTATCTCCTCTCCTATATACTATATACACTGATACATCCCTATCTCCTCTCCTATATACTATATACACTGATACATCACTATTTCCTTCCTATATACTATATACACTGATACAACCCTATCTCCTCTCCTATATACTATATACACTGATACATCCCTATCTCCTCTCATATATACTATATACACTGATACATCCCTATCTCCTCTTCTATATACACTGATACATCACTATCTCCTCTCCTATATACTATATACTCTGATACATCCCTATCTCCTCTCATATATACGGTACTATATACACTGATACATCCCTATCTCCTCTCCTATATACTATATACACTGATACATCCCTATCTCCTCTCATATATACTATATACACTGATACATCCCTATCTCCTCTTCTATATACACTGATACATCACTATCTCCTCTCCTATATACTATATACTCTGATACATCCCTATCTCCTCTCATATATACGGTACTATATACACTGATACATCCCTATCTCCTCTCCTATATACTGTATATATCATAGCGTTCAATTAAAAATATCTCATTTAAGGTTTATCCATATTAAGAAAGACCAGAAAAATGCTACAACACATTTAAAATAATTCAACATAATTTGAACTACTTTCTGGTACATAAATTCTGCCCCCACGTGCAAAGTGATCTTTGACCTGGTCTATTTTCTATAAAAAAAAAGGCAAAATATATATTACATGACATATCACATAACTAATTCATTATCAGACTAAAATCTCTATATAGTGTACTTTATAAATGTGACAATGCAATGCTATGTAACCTGTGATTTGGTATAGCAATAGAACGAGAATGTAATATTAAACAAAATTAAATCTTGTAGCAATAAAGAGTATTCAAACATCAAACATATATTGTGATATTAAACAATGAAGACTTCTAGAAATGCAAAGAGTTCTACAGGAACAAAGATAGAATGATGATTACAGTGATGTATCAGATGTAAGCTGATTGTGTAGAATATACCAGATGATAATGTCTCTGGGTTTGACTACAGATTGACACAATAGGTTCTAACAGCTCATTAACACCTGAAGCTGTGAATGTTTACTGAGCAATAACTCTGCCCACAGCACTGTCTGACACAGGGGGAAAGTGCTCAGTTGTTTTAATGCTTTGTTGATTCACATCTAAAGAAGAGTTGGTGTTCTGTGTGTTTTGACAGCATTACAAAAAGGATATGTAAAAAGTCTCAAGCTGGGCTAGATCGCTGGCTTTTAAACATTCGTTTTGGGCGTATTATTCACACAGGGATATTTGTTATGTGAGCAATGGATAGCTGGTCGCATATTACAATCTGATCATTCAATCTGATTTTTCCAATAAAGTTGTTAAAGAATTGGCATGTGCCTGGGTGGCAATCTATCCAATGCAATCCAATTTAGCTTGCCAAATCGTTTCAATAAATGGGAACTTTTTCCCAAAAGGAACTGATGGAAGCGTCAAGTGTGTTTTGTAATCCTATGATTGCAATCTAATAATCCTACAATTGTTATATATTATACATGTACAGTATATATTTCTGCCCTGTCATATCTAACCTGTAATGTGTATTGAGTTTTTTTACATTCACATTTTACATTTAATATAACTATCATTCATAAACCGAAACAAATGTAAACGCCATCTTAATCCATAATAAAAGATGTTTTTAGTTAAAACAATATGGTAATGAGCTGGTTAAAAAAAAAAACCTTAAAAGCTTTACCTAAAGGAACATGTTGATTCCACATTTGACTTTCCAAACACCATGAATAATGAGTTTTGAGATTTTTGTTGCTTTTATACTTTGTGGCATAACTTGCCATAAATTGTACTGATGATAGACAGGATTCAGAGCTGTGCAGCACAGAACTATATGGCATGGCGCACAGCCTTTAGTTGGAATTCTTGGTGTCCGCGGTTCTTTCATCTTTCAGTTTGTTAGAATATTCCGACTATTGTGTAAACGTCTGCCAAACAAACTGTAACGCATTAGTTACCTGTCACTATATTCACTTAGGTGGTGCCAGCAGTATCACGTGGCCAATGCCATGCCAAAGCGGTTAAATAATCACACCTCTCATATACCGTAGAGTAGAATTACGCAGAGCTCACTTAAAAGCCCCAAAGGGGTATAGGAGCAGGCTCCTGGGAATCCAACAGTCATCACAAACACAGTAAGGCGCAGAAAGAAAAGAGCACGCAGACGTTTGACTATTAAGTCACAGTGTTTATTGCAAAGCCATAGGAAGAGGAACATGGGCCTCATTTAGAGTAGGACACAGAGTCCATTTCAGGCGCATCCTGCACATTTCCACTGATGGGGCATGCGCAGTAAGCAACAGTTCCCCGCAGTTCCGTCTGCATTTCAGACGCAGTGTACACTGCGACAGCTTGCGTCTCAGTTCGAGGGAAAGGGTGTAACATGAGGTTATGTAGGCATGACCGTGAATAAATCAGATACTATGGGCGTCTACCCGCAAAAACTACCCTAGTTAGATCAAGACGCAGGCAGAACACACGTCAAAAGAGACTGAAGAGGTGCGGCAGGAATGAGGTGGCACAAGTAGTTAGCTAGCTGCAGGAACTGGTCGCAGCTGGGTAGGGTATTACGGATGGGACGCAACTGGGGTTGCATGCCGTTCGCAATACCCTACCAAGCTGCGACACAGTCCCACTCCTGCTCTTTCATGTACATCTTAGACGGACATTGCGTATGACTCTAAATGAAGCCCTATATGTCCATATATAGGTGCTATAGAGGGAGATCTGTCTCAGTCTGAGTGCAAACTGAGACAAATCCTTGGCCAAAAGTGCTTTTTGCGCTTATCAGTTGAACTTCCATCCGACTGTACATGAGGCACAATGTGTAAAGCATTGGATCAGTAAAAATACTTTTGCACACAGTATACCGCTGAAAAACAATCCAAAGATTAGAGGTCTAAATGGATGACATGTGTAGAGCTATCAGTATCTTGCATCCCATTCACACCTCTGGCTGTTACATGGTGACTGTTATAAAGTCATTATATGATCATTTCCTGAAAATCAGAATATAGAACAGGTACCCTATTGTGTCTCAGTAGGAAGGTGTATATTGGTCAATAGCACATCCCGTGGACTTGTGTATTGAATAAGAGAGAAAGAAGTTGGATTTTATTATGTGGCTTGTAAGCCATTCCAAAAAAATATATACCGGGTAAAAATTCTGGGTAATACCATTGAAATAGCAGCCATTTAAGTCATGACACAGGCTTGTGTTAACACACATTACCCAGAAGTCTCTTATGATTTTGAATGGCTTATTTGTGTATAGTCTTTAGTGAGTGTCAAATTGGTAACATCCCTAACTAGGTGCCATTGTTTTAGTGAAATTATCTGGTTTGCAAAGCCCTTCCTTTTCCCCTATCACTTCTGTCCGCCCATTTAAGGCAACAGTTTATCTCAGCGGTAGGTTTGCAGCCTATTTTCACCTATGCCTACCTACAAATTCCATTCACCTTGCAGCCATCAATTATCCCTATTGCTGTTCTAACTACTTGTGTCATAATATTATTAAGTATTTTATTTTACTACTTACATACTGATAGACAGTTCTTCATAAAGCAACAGCAGCAACATTTCATTGAGAGAAGCGCAGACTATAAAACAAGTTTCCCTTATAAAGATGGAGAGATTAGCAAAACCCTTTCTGATCTACTATTAAATCAGACAAGTAGAAAAACAGACTGAGGAGCAGATTTTTTTTAAAAAGTGGAGGTGTTGTCCATAGCAACCAATCAGATTCTAGCTATCATTTGCTAGAATGTACAAGACAAATGATAACTACGATCTGATTGGTTGCTATGGGCAACATCTCCACTTTTCATTTTTAGAACGTTTCATAAACCTACCTCAGAGATTTATTGTAGATTTGACCTGATAGGAAATAAGTGGGGCATTGGGATGGCTGATGGGACTTTTTACAACACAAGGAAAATAGAATAATGGGAAGAGATTGATGGGGAGGATTGTGTATAAATAGGTAATTGACGAAGGACAATGGGAGTTGATGTGAGAATAATGGCATTGTGAGTTTATAAGATGTAAACAACAATAAATGGCAATTGTTGGGGCAATTCTACAGGATTAATGCCATTTACATTTTAGACAGAAAACTGTATCCAATACGACCCTAAGGGCTAGATTTACTAAGCTGCTGGTTTGAAAAAGTGGGGATGTTGCCTATAGCAACCAATCAGATTCTAGCTTTCATTTATTTAGTACCGTCTACAAAATGACAGCTAGAATCTGATTGGTTGCTATAGGCAACATCTCCACTTTTTTAAACCCGCAGCTTAGTAAATCTAGCCCTAAATCTTTATTTATATTTTAAATAACTTAATGACAATAATGAGACAATGTGAATACTATTGTTTAAAGTACCACAATTATATATATATATTTATATTTTCTATTTATAATATAATATATTTATATTCAACATAAATATTTGGTACTCAATTGTTTGATACAAACAGACTGACAAGTGTACCAGTGAAAGGGTGTATCAGAAAAAGTACTATGTACAAAACAGGCAGAATCCATGAAAATCTTCCTGGTGTGGAGATAACTGGGGGGTGGGGTGGGGGCGAGAATTTTAACAGTCTGTAAAAAACATTAGGCCAGTATTTGGTAAGTCATGAGCCTTTATCATAATTAGATCTCCTCCCACTTGGACAAATCTGTCACAGGAGTCTTTAAACTGTTAGCCCATGTGGGCTATAAATACAATAACTATTTCTTATTCCTTCTTATAATTCTACATTGACCTCTAACAGCTCACAAAGAGCACACTGTATAATGCAAAAAGCTGTACCTGACACAGTGACATCTACAATAAAAATGATTTTTTACCATAGTAACATAATGAAATTATAGCATTCATTGAAAACCATTTCCAAGTGTGTTCCAGACCAGTCTAAAACTTACAGGAAGCTAAAAGCCTTGGCAAATAATGCCCTTCCTTGTCTAGGTCAAACTTTCAGCCAATCAGCATTCATTTTTGAGAGGAGAACTAGTCTTGCGTTAAAATGCAATCTGTGGCTTCCCATCTATTGTGGAACTATAAGTTCCAGCATTCCCTGTCAGTCTCTGGTTCTCAGGCTGGAACTTGTAGTTGTACAACCGATGGAGAGGCTGGTGAGCCATGCTGAGACCTGAGTTCTAAATGACTGGAGAGGCTGGGATTTGTAGTTCCACAGCTGGCTAAGATTTACACTCCTATAAAATAGTCTTTTTTCAGTTCCATAAACGTTTACATTTAAATAGAAAAAAACAACTTGTTAAAACCCAACATCATCCTGTACTTTAACTTGACATTGCATAAATAAAAGATAATTGCTTAGACACGCTTTATCTTGGACAGGCAGATAGCCCTGTCTTAAGTTATCTGATTCAGAACTAAAACACAACTTAATGACATGCTGTGCATCTGGTTAAGTGGCACCTAACTCCTTGTAAAGTGCTGGCAGATAATGTTATTTAATAACATAGCTTATCCATTTCATTCAGATACCACTAGCGCCTCCACAACTCATTTGAAACCTTTAATTCCAGATGGATCCTGGATTTTCAGATGCCCTGTCGCCTCCTATCACTTTGACACTTGGATGCTGAAAGGCAGCTTACACCAGAATACGGCGTGATATGGGTGTCACTTTCCTGAATGACATTCCCAGGCTCTGCCATAGCTACATCCCCAAAACGGTGGCTTTTTATTCCTCATAAAAGACTTCACGTTTACCTCCCTTAAAGACTGCACGCCAAGTTCTGTACAATTTCTACATGAATTTATTTTAACTTTAGACATTGCAGAAAAAAATACCTAAGTGTAGCTCTTAGCTCAAATGCGCTGACCCATAATTTGGCAAAGACGCACGAGTTCCATTTTTTTTGTCCTCCTCTCTCAAAATAACATATTTTCAAATACTTAAATAAAATAATTTCATAATTCAAATTTACAAAAAAAAAACACACGAGCTGATTGCAAAATTTCTAAACGTTGCTGCCTCTATTTAAATATTCATTTTTAAATGAGACTTAAAAAGACTTGAGCAGTATCGACCTATTCATCCTTGCCATCCAAATGTCAATACACATCTAATTATAAAGGGTATATGATTGAAAACAAAATCCGCTTACAATTGTCATATGAGGGACTTAATCCGGTGTACATTTACATTTCATTTTAGCGTCTGTATAGTACATTATTATTTAATAGGTATCACTGTATTTTTAAGCTTGTGTGTATTGTTTTGCTATGGAGCTGTATTTAAATACAATATATATGTGTATATATAAATATATATATATATATATATATATATATATATATATATATATATATATATATATATATATATATATATGTGTGTATGTATGTATGTATAATTTACTTCATTTTTATCTTCTAAATGTAATGGCAAATTATTGTGCAGGATAATGCACCTTCCAATTCTTGATAATAGAAGAAAACACCTTCATTTGAGAGCAATACAGTGTTTGTTTTAGCAAAGCTCGGGGGATTAGCGTGTTTAATAACCAAGTTTTGGTGTCAGAAGGGTTTTTATCTAAATCACAAACATAAATAATAAACATCAATTTTCCCTGCAACAGTTCTGCAAATTGCTGCATATGCTGCCTCTGCCTAAACTCAAGGCTCCGCCAATGTCCTGATCTCTTCCTTAATATGTTAAATAGGACGCCTATTATTAAAACTCACCAGGATTTCTCAACTTGTCCAATTTGCAGCGCAGGTCCGCGGCTGTGTGTAGAATCATTACCAGTTATTGTGGGGGAATCAATGCGCTGCTTAGTGCCAGCTCGCATCTTTCCACGCACCTTTGCGGCCCACGCTGTGACTCTACCGCTAACTGGGCGATTGCTTAGCAACCTCTGGCCACACAATTTACTGCGATTATTTAATATATTCCAATTTTTATTCTCCCAATGCCCCTCTCTGATAGACGATTAGGCTGCTTCTCAACTCCAGCAATGAGTTTGCAGAGCAGAAACCAGGAGACAATCTGATTTTAAAACTTTAATAAGCTGTCTGCATACAGGCAAATGATGGTGAATTATGCATCGGAAAATGCGCGATAATCTCTTAGCATTTATGAAAAAAATATCTCGCAGTTTTGCTGTTAATTTTGATAAGGTAGAATATATGTAATCGTCAGTCACTGCGCGTGGCTTGGTGAAATGCGCTTATATCCAGGTGATTAGGTTGAAAAATAGCAGTAAATAATGCGCATATGCGTTTACTGAGCTATCGATATTAACTATGTGCTTGCCAGAGTGCTGTTCTCTGTGTTGTGTGTGAAAATGGTTAGCTGGTGTTAATTAATGAGGAGCAAGTCAGGACCTCAGTAATTTCTAATTAATAGAATTGACAAGTCACATAATGCCACACTGACTGTCATATTAAAAGACACGATGCATTATCTATCTATCTATCTATGTATCTACTTATCTCATATCTATCTCTTTCATATTTATCTATCTATATATCTATCTCTTTCATATCTATCTATCTATCTATCTATTTATCTATCTATCTCTTTCATATCTATCTATCTCATATCTAACTCTTTCATATCTATCTATCTATCTATCTCATATCTATCTAACTTTTTCATATCTATCTATTTATTTATTTCATAAATATCTATCTATCTATCTATATTCTACATATCTATCTATCTATCTCATAAATATCTATTTATCTATCTATTTCTGTCATAGCTATCTATCTCTTTCATATCTATCTATCTATCTATCTATCTCTTTAATATATATTATCTATCTATCTATCGATCTCTTTCATATCTATCTATCTATCTATCTATCTATCTATCTATCTATCATCCCGCTATTTATCTATCTCATACATTATTTTTCTCATATATGTCTGTTTATTTATAATACACATTTTTATAGATCATATTCTTACATGTCCTATGTATAAAAACGCCACTTTTAAATAAGCCCCCAGACCAATATTTCCAAATCTCCCAATATCCAATGAATAAATCACTTATCTCAGGCAGAAAGTACATAGAAGGTTGACGGAATTAAGAGACCGTTACAAGTTTTGCTAGAGACTAATGGACCTTTCTCTGTTGGCCCAAATAATTTGTTTCTTGTAAACAGAGACTAATAGTTTGTTTTGAGATGCTCCGTACAATTTCCTAGTTCTCTGATAGATCTCTGATGGCAAATAGTCTAATCTGATTCACTTCACCTCCTGTGGATTGTACGGAGCAGCCGTGACAGACTGAGCCTTCTGCAAATCACTCAGCCAGCCAGCCCCAATTCTTAATAAATGCAAAATAAACTCCAATTCTAACAGCATCAACTTAGCTTTATGACAGATATTAAACATGTACCGTTCGTTTATTGCCATGCCAGCGATGTATAGAAAACTCACACATAGCGAACATCTTCCAACTCAATCCTTAAATTAACACAAAGGTGGATATAAATGTAATTAGCAAATCATTGTCATATTTCCTGACGTTTAAGCCTGTTTATATTAGAATTATTATTTATGTCTTAAGATTTGCAGGTTTTACCAATTCACTCCATTTGCATTGATAATTCTGTAAACCCTGCGTACACTAAACGTGTTACATTTTGATCCTTGTTAGGAAATATCAATGTATTTATTATGCCACTTTCATGGGAAATCTATCAAGCAGATCAACAACTTTTTGAACTTTACTTTTGATCTTATCTTAGGTAAAAAAATAAATATATTTTTTCTGATATATCACTAAATTCTAAACTGTGAGATATTGAGATTGAATAAAACAATATTTGGGGTCACAAAACAAAACTAAAAATAGTTTTATGCCGTTTAAAACATATTACCACTCACTCACCAATAATTCTTTAAAGAATTCATTTCTTTGACTGGGCAATGCTGACTCCTCTGGCGGGCGAAGGGTTAACGGTAGTGTGAGGATTGCAGGCCAGGGAAGTTGCACTCATTAATTCCCCATTACATACAATGAATGGGTTAATAGCCCTAGATTGTTAGCACAATAGCATTAATCAGATTATAACCGTGTGCAATTAGCTCACAGGGCTAGTTTAGGATAAGTCTGAGAGGTTTGCAAAGGGTTTTAGCAGTGGAGTGGATTAGATTGATTTCATTAAATCTCAATATACAGATCAGTCTGATGTCACCCCACTGAGCTGACCCCTCCTACCTATCCCCCAGTCAATAGTACTGCTGTGTATAGGATGTGCACATTACACAGACTGAGCGCAGGGTGACGTGGTGGGTGTATAAAAAGGGAGAGAGGTACAGCTGGGATAGGGCTGCATGAAGTTTCATAGGACAAGTTGCAGAGCTTCACTACTGAACGCTGCTCCACAGTCACCCCAATAGTGGATTGTCCCTACCTGAGGAGCCCCCCACCCAACAACAACAAAACAAGAGCACCCTGACCCCCATTCTCTGACCCACACCCCTGTGGAATGCCTTCTGGCATGTTTAGCATCGACAACATTTTGGCTGCCAGACCTCGCTGCAAGGAGTCGGTCTTGCTCCCACAGAATGGTCCTGTGGTGTTTTCCAGCTTGGGGGATTCGCTTTATGGGGGTGCAGACTACAGCGGATTTTACAACCGAGCAGTGGCCCCCGCTTCGTCTCTGCAGGCGGTTAATGGATCTAGACTGGGATTCAATAACTATTATTATGGACAGTTACACTTACAGGCTCCTGTGGGCCCCTCCTGCTGCGGGGCCCTGCAACCTCTGGGGGCCCAGCAATGTTCGTGTGTCACGGCAGCCACAGGTAAGGACCCTCTGTACATACACCTGGGGGTGTCTGATGGTGAATCCACTGCTCATATAATTCATATCAGTATTTCCACAATATAAATTATTCCATACGTAGATGTCCGCCTATAGAATATCCATTACACATACACTATATATCATGTACTCTACTGTATTTGTACACTCTATAATACATCCCATACATTGATTATACATCTATATAATATCCACTACACATACAGTATATACCATGTACACTACTGTATCTGTAGAATATATAGCATATTCCATACATTGATTATACCTCTATATAATATCCACTACATACATTGTATTTACTCCTACTCTTCTGCATCTGTACTGTATATAACAGATTCCATATCTTGATGTATATAGTATCCAATATACCTATACTATATATATATATATATATATATATATATATATATATATATATATATATATATATATTTACTGTACTGTCTGTACAGTATTTAGGACATTCCATACATTGATGTCATCCTATATAGTATCGACTACACATAAAGAGCATTGCATATAGTCTGTACATTATATACATTGATGTGCCTATATTGTACCAGCACACTGTAAGTTATATATATCCTGTATTTGTACAGTATAAACCAATTCATATTTTCGGCTGTATACAGAGTCATACATATTGTTGTAAGCCTCACGTACTCTATTATTATCATTATTATTATTATTATTATTATTACAGGGATAAAATCTAAGAAAGTAAGTTTGTGTAAATCTATTTGTACACCTCACTAGGTAATTATCTGTTAGTGACAGTAAATACAATTACTTGCAATGTCCGCTTTTCTACTCTCAAAAACGAAAGTTTAGTTTGGGTTGAATTTGTATATAATCCACATAAACTTATGTCTCTTATAGATACCACTACAGTGTATATCCAACACCGAATTAAGAACTTATATGCACTATAATACATCGAGTTCTATACATTTCTGTGTTATTTTCAACTATAGTTTTAAAAGTATTATAAAGTTCCTAGCACTGAATCCTCAAGCAGCTTTGGGATGTTGTGTGCTATACTTTATCTGACTGTAGTTCTAGGAATTTAAGCTTCAGTATTTGACCATAAAAAGAGGTACAAAGACTGTAATAACAATAATTATAATAATCAATAACAATAAAGCAATTTCTTGCGACACTGTACCATCAGAGTTTCTCACCACATCAGTAACTGATATAAGAGCAGAGTTATACATATATAAGAACCGGCTTCTAAATGATACTTCAGCCAACTCTAAACCTTTGCGGACCTGGGCCAGTCACGTAACACTGACGGACATGTAGAGGCTGCAGAACTAATTGTTTCCTTGTCCTCCAGGTTATGACGGGGCAGGCTCGGTGTTAATGCCCCCGGTGCCCCATCAGATGTTGCCCTATATGAATGTGGGCACATTGTCTAGGACAGAGCTACAGCTCCTCAATCAGCTTCACTGCAGGAGGAAGAGGAGGCACCGGACCATCTTCACAGATGAGCAGCTGGAAGCGCTGGAAAACTTGTTCCAGGAGACCAAATATCCGGACGTGGGGACCAGGGAGCAGTTGGCCAGGAGAGTCCATCTGAGAGAGGAGAAAGTGGAGGTGAGTCCCTCAGTATTAGGCCAGGACTATCCCTCTAGGGGCTGCAGAATGCTCACTGAGCCTTGGGGCTGCATAATGCTCACTGAGCCTTGGATGTCTCCCAAACTGATGTTTCATGTTTAACTCCTTCTGATCAAACATCACCATGTTTAGTCCATACTGTGCCCTCATGTCTGATTAACCAATTAAATGCTTGAATTTTTTTACTCTTACTCCTTGTTGACCCATATATTATCCCCCTCCCTCAGGTTAAGTAAAACATTGGCCAAATCTTTGTTTAACCCATTAATAGAATCACTGCTTCATCAATATTTAGCCCATACTCTGTCATTGCCTCTGATTAACCAATTAGCTGCCTGTATTATTTTACTCTGGCTTATTTAACTTATTCTGATTAATCTATCCAATGCCACATCGACGTTTAACCCATGCAATGCCATCACTTGTGATTATCCAACTAGCGTCCCTCATTCATTAACACTAATCACTGCCAGAGTAAATCCTATGTGACCCTTTTAGCAATCTTCAATGATTAACCCATGCACTGCCAGACCTCTGCCAACCTCTGCCCTTGGGCACGACAGCTTTCTAACCCATTCACGTTTCTGCAGGTGTGGTTCAAGAATCGCAGGGCCAAATGGAGGAGGCAGAAGAGATCTTCTTCGGAGGAGTCAGAAAATGGACAAAAGTGGAACAAAGCTTCCAAATCCTCCACAGACAAAGCAGATGAACAGGACAAAAGAGAACTGGACTCGGACAGTTGACTAATGGATTTGGGAGAGAGGCCAAAGGACTTGGACGCAAGAGGCTGCTCAGTTGCACACGTGTTGGGACCTGTACATAGATTATAATTTTACCTGTAAATAAATGTGTTGCCGACATGTTTCACAGATGTACACTGTACTGAATGTGCTATTTATACCTTAAGTTAAAGGAATCACGACAATAAAACAAATGGTGGATTCACCATTTTCTCTGTTCCCTCAGTCGTCAGTCTTTTGTGCAAGGACGGGAGTATTTTTTTGGGAAGGTAAGTGCCTGCTAAATTGTACCTTGTCGTTGGGTCTGAACCTTCCGGAGATAAGAAATAATTAGTCCTAGAAGAATTACTTTTTATACCATCTGACTCTGCAGTTGTAGAACTACAAGTCCCATAACCTCAGACTGGCAGACAATATTGGTACTTGTAGTTCCTCAAAAGCTGTAGAATTAAAGATCTGCTTTATTACTGATCATGCATTTTATAAATTTAGTATTCAATCATTGCTAAAGTTGTAGATGCATATAATATTTTTATAGAAGGTTTAAGATCGTAAGTATATACAGGTTACAACTAACTTAAACCCAAATAAGTTTTTTTTAAAAAAAAAAAAGCTGTCTACCTGTCTGTTTATCTAACTGCTATCTAATTAGCTATCTAGTGTTTATTTATCTCATAAAAATCTATTTAGCTTTAGATATATCTCATAACTATCGATCTATCTGTATTTTATTAATATATTTAGTATAATGGTACAACATATAGTTTGAATTTATGGGGTATCTTTTTATTTTCATAAATTAATAGTTATTTTTTGTGTAGTTATATTGAGTATCACGATATATATATATAATATATAATTTATTTTATTTATTTGTACTTGCTTAGTATTTATATTACTCGGGTAGAGCATAGCTCTGTGGGACAGATACATTCCTACGTGCTGACTTGCAGCCAGCTGGGGATGTATTAATCGTGATGCAAAGATTTCCGATCCCATTCATAAGACGTACGGGCTGCACAGTTCAAGGGTCCGTCTTAATTGTTGCAAATCATTGTACCTGCTTTTTCTAACCCTCTTATCACTAATCCTGGAGATGCACCGAAAGCTGTAACAATATCATACAAACAAATTACAAACTGACCGCATGCAATTTAATCCACTAAAATATTCTTCAGGAGGGAAGGAAGATGGTTATCGCTATATGTCTGACATTTTCTGCTAATTGCTCCCTGTATTGTATTAGAAGAAATCATTTTTAATATATATATATATATATTCTTTTCACATATATTTTAGGAGAAACTTTTTTGTTTGTTGTCTTCTCGGCTGTCATTAGAGACGGGTATTAGCTGAACTGAAAGTGTTCCTCCCAAATTTTACTGGTCTACCTCAAGTGTGAAATTTTTGTAAGAGGTGTCGTATGTGTGTGTGTATATGTATATTATGTAAATATGTGTATATATAATCTGCAGCTGTTTTGTAACTAAAGGTTCCACAATGGACTGTAGGACATGCTGAATCTTGTAGTTCCACAACATCTGAAAGCCACCGTTTGAAACTGTTTAGCTTTCTCAAAACATTGCTCCTTATAATAATAATTAATCACTGCTTTTACTGAGTAATGAGGAGTAATACCATGCTTTGCAAATCAGACCCAGCTGCCAGGAATAGACATACATGTAATGCAAGGGAAAATATATCAGCCTGAGATGATTTGATCTTGAAGGCATACATTCCTTGTGTGTGAAATTTATAACCCATTGATCAGTTTGCATCCACAGGCTACTCCTATATCAAACTGTATCAGGCGTGAAAGGTGATTTTTGGTTCCCAACAGAAACATAGCAAATCATCAATGTAACATAATGCAGAACACAACTTTATATTAATATTTGTTTAAGATTAAATGTTATGTTTATAATTCATATAACTAGAGATGAGTATTTGAAGGAAATTGCTCAAAGGTAACTTAAGAAAATAACAAATAATAACCCTGTAGCTTATTTTGTAATGCAACTAGAATAAACAGCCAAGTAAAATAAGAAAGATAAGACACACATTTTTCAGGTTACAGAATGTGTGTGTGTGTGTGTGTGTGTGTGTGAATATATATATATATATATATATATATATATATATATATATATTTTTTTTTTTTTTTTTTTTCTACCGGAATGTAAAGTGCAGAAATTGAGTATTTTATATCTTGTCTTAGGGGCAGATTCAATGCTATTAATTCTGGGACCTATAATGCTCATTGCGCCTGAAAATAGGGCTCAATTACGCTCATTTCTGTTTGCACCCTAGGAGATCTTAAATTTTAAACCTGATTAATTTTCCAAAGGCCTAGGCGGTGAAATCTGGTTGGGTGTTCGCATTCTATACTTTTCCTTGCACGCGTTATATGAATTGATACCTGTGTATGTGTATGTATGTATGTATAATATATATATTTATGCTTATACAATTTTATGTTTCTAAGTACAAAGAGTCTTTAACTCGGGGTCTTCATCCAAAATATTTACAATTTTTTTTACGACTCTAAATTTCCTTATATATGGTGTATTTAAATATGTTTAAACATCCCTGTCCCAGTTTAGTGCATTTTCTGTGTATAAAAAATGTTAATAGAAATCATCATTAATAATACTTAGAACCAATTTTACAGTATATACCATGGTAATATTGCGCTACAATTTATTTTTTTGTGGACAAACTTTAAGACTCCTTCAATTTATACTTAAAATAAATGTATTAATCATTAATATTTATTTTACACTTCCGCAGTAACTGTGCGTACAACTGTGAACTTACTGACTGCTGTTGGAAATTGAGAATTTAGTAGGTGGATTTATTAAGTTTTAGCCCAAGATACCAGATCTGTGTGTTTGCTTTCAAATTCAAATCAGGTTTGAAGTAAAGAATAACTTTTTAAAAAAATCAAAGCAAAAAAACCCCAAGTGTTCTCTAAATTAATTGGGTGTTGGAGTATAGCCGAAATTAAACATACAATTTTGTTACACCAGTTTCTTACTAATTTTTTCACAATTTCATTGGTAAATATAGCACACCAGATTTTTTTTACTGCGGATAAATACAGGGCATGCTTTCTTAATCATTTAAAATATATTTTTTTTACTTGTGATCTATTGCTCAATGTGGGGTGGCGTTAAATGGACAATAAGCTATATTTATCTATAAAAATATCTTTCAAATGATACTTTGAAAAGGATGCATAATAAATGCAATATTTCATACATTTTTGCAATTTTATTTTTTTAGAAATGTGACTTCTGCTCTTGTTTCCACCCAATATTATTACATTTTATTCATATATATTTGTCCCATAACTTACTGATGCAGTGCTTTCTATACTCTAAACATCCCAAACACGATAATTCTAATAAATGATTGTTATTACTATTAAAAATTACAAACTATTAATAATATGAATTTATACGTTTAACCTGAATACAAAATGCAAACAAACAGCACCAAATTCATCAAAGTGACAGCTCTTAGAGGGTGTTTGTTTTAGTAAATATGATTCAGTTCTGTTGCTAGAAGCCTGACATAGAACATACACCTCTTTGTGTCTCGTTTTGACCCCATGAATGTTTTTACTGTGTTTATATTCGTAGGACAGTTACTTTGGAAGGTAAAGTGAGTGACTATTTCTTTTTTTTTTTCTTTTATTCGAAATCCCCTAAGACCTGAAATTCAAAACCAGACAGCCATGAGTTCGTTCTAGGCTGTACGGGTTAAAACAGGCGATCTAGTGTGGAACTACAAGAGCCTGCATGCCCTCCAGCCAGAGGAATTGTAATTTCGCATACATTGCAGAGTCGCAGATAGTCTTAGCAGGGGCTAAAAAGGTTTCTGTTAAAAATACACTCAGATGTATGTGCAAAGGTTTGCGAAGCATGCTGGGAGTTCTAGTTCCACCTCAGTCTGTGGTTGCCTGGGTTAAATAATTTTGGAGAGTAAACGTACTTAGGTATGCATCAAACAACACAATGAACATTATACAACTCACAAGTGCGTCAAAAAATGAACTCCCCAGACTTGGCTATAGGGGGAATGACTGACCTACTTGCACACTTCTGCAAGGTAAAGTTTAGTGAATGAGATTCACACCTCTATTACTTCACCTTACTGGCAGGGTCCTTCCTTTCTGTATTTAATTTTGCTGTCCTTCCTCACGTCTATTATCTTTGTTTCGTCCCAAGGGCAAACATCTGCGTTGGACCTTCCATCCTTCTACAACACGTGACGCCTCAGAATTTCCATATCTCACGGTAAGCCGAGGTTCTCCCATCTTGTGCTTTTGCTTTTAACTGTTTCAATGGTATCGACACCTACAATGTTCTCCTGGATAGGAATTCCCAAAGTATCTTTTTTTTCCCCCATAAAATATTTTGAGTTGGCTACCAAATAGCATAGAAAAATGTAAACTGTTTGTGCTTTTCAGTTTCAACTTAATTAGAATTTACTTTACAAAATAAAAATGTATATTCGGGGTTAATATTAAGTTAATTTTGTCCAAGTTGTGCCTAGTAGCAGAATAACATTTAAGGATTTCAATCAGGGATGGATTAAATTTGCTGTCTAGTGGGTACAATTCTTTTTCCGCTTACGGACCAAATGTCCCCCAAGTCTCTTACTGTAAGCTCGTTTGCGCAGGGACATTTTTACCTACTGTGATATGTTAGTGAACGTAGTTCCTTTTTGTCATCATCCCCGCTGTGCAGTATGTCAGCACTATATAAATAAAGATGTGTTTGTCTGTATGTGTGTATGTTAGGGAATTTAGACTGTAAGCTCCATTGGGGCAGGCACTGATGTGAGTGAGTTCTCTGTACAGCGCTGCGGAATCAGTGGCGCTAAATAAATAAATGGTGATGATGATGATGTGTGTTTTTCCTAAAATAATATGTGGCATAGCGCAGTATTAAGGACCAAGAAAATAATTAAGAGAGTAAACATATTTGATTGTGGTGGTTGAAATGTATTCAGTACTTTGAGTTGTTTTTTTTTTCCTTTACATTTGGCCCTAAAGGTTTAGCTGATTTATTTAGATGAAAGAAATTGGGACGATATAAAGACATTTGTACAACAGAAACGTGTGCATTAAATGGCATACTTGCAATAGTGCAACAGAAGAAGGGAAATTTATTTATCAATAAATCAATCGCTAAAGAGCAATTTGGAAAAGTGTTTTGTTCTATTGTTTTATTGTCATTAGAATCATCTTGTGCCGATTGTGTCAACCAAATAGACTTCTGGGCAAAAAAAACAACCATTAAATGTTTATGGCTTATGCACCAGAGAGGTTGAATGTCTCTGATGGTGGGATTTAAACCATGATTGTCAGCTACAACAAGTGTTACTTTTTCATGGAGTAATCTATCTCTATTTCTGGTCATTCTTTGTCTTGTAGTGTTTTGGTTGTAAGAGGTTAACGTTATATTATGCACTAAAGCTAGTTCTAGTTCTGTCTCAGAGTCGCTGGTTGCCTGGGTTAAATAGAATTGGAGAGTAAACACTCTTAGGTATATGTCAAACAACTTTACACGTAAGACAACATTTTACTTTCTATCAAATGAGTTTGTTACTTTATTTACAAACGTTAATATCGCTAATAATACTACTTGTATTTAACAAAAAATGCTTGAGATCTGCAGGGGCCGATTTAAAAAACAAAAAATGAAATAATTTCTTTAATTTATGGTTTTCCTGTATCTTAGACATCCCGGGGCTCATTGTTAAGTTAAACGTAAATTGCGTGTTTATTTGCTGTATAATACACTTTTTTTTTTTTTTTTTTACATCTAAGCAGGTGCACCAACCACTAGTTTCGGAACTTTCCAAATTTAGAGCACACTAGATGCAGCATTAAGCTATTTTAAATGCTTCTATTTAAATTAGCAGCTGATATTCGTACTGCACTTCAATAGTAAATGTTCAGAATTTAGAAACGTAGAACTTATTTTAAACCCATACTGACATGACCTATTTAGTTTGACGCATTTATTGCCTTATTTATTTAAATTAACTTTGATAATCTGACCTCATTTTATTTTACATGCATAGTGTGATTTTTGCACGTAAAAATTTTAAATAGTAAAATAGTTAAAAAATCAGAAAACGATAATTTGTTCATGAAGAATATGTATTTTGTTCCCCTCATTTCTCTAAAGCAAAATGCAAATTGCCTGGCGTTCAAGGAACTTCTAAAAGTTAATATAATTTTGTGGATTTTCTATCACGTTACCTAGAAAAGATCACACAATATGCAGATAATTTAATGCAAAAAATAATCTTGCATACAAATATATATAGCTCCACACTACTATGATGAAATGTTTTTTAGAGTTCAATTTCCTAATTTTGTTAAAATTAATTTAAGACAAATGTAATGTTATCAATTTCCCAGATGTTTTCAAGGAATAAAACAAAATACTGTTTCACTTTCAGTTGTTAGTACATATCAATATAATATTGTGCACTCAATATATGAGATTTATAATTACCATAAATGTTTCTTTATGTAAATATAATTCAGATTTTTGAAAACATACGGGAGGCAAATAGGACTTTAATGTACTGCAGAATTTTACAGTATAATGGTATTATATAATGGTATTACACGCTTATCAGGTCAGTTTATATATCTGTACATTTGTAGATTGTGAACATGCTATTGCGTGCTTAGCACCTGATGATATGGGTAGCTGAAGCAGCCGATTTGGTCAAAAGCAGAGCATTTAAAATAAGTAATTACTCTGTTGGTGCTATAACAAGGTGCTTTGACACTCAAGGATAAAATGCAAAATTCCCAACCCTCTCTCCGCTTGTCTGTATATTATTAATGAGTAACGGTTCAAAGTGTGAGCTTCTGTGTGTTGTGACGACCAAAAGTAAATATAGGAAAAGTAGAGGCTCGGCCTTACTGGTTCTGGTGAAATGTTGACATGACAATAGAGGCTCGGCCTTACTGGTTCTGGTGAAATGTTGACATGACAATAGAGGCTCGGCCTTACTGGTTCTGGTGAAATGTTGACATGACAATAGAGGGTCGGACTTACTGGTTATGGTGAAATGTTGATATGAAAATAGAGGCTCGGCCTTACTGGTTATGGTGAAATGTTGACATGAAAATAGAGGCTCGGACTTACTGGTTATGGTGAAATGTTGACATGACAATAGAGGCTCGGCCTTACTGGTTCTGGTGAAATGTTGACATGACAATAGAGGCTCGGCCTTGTTGGTTCTGGTGAAATGTTGACATGACAATAGAGGCTCGGCCTTACTGGTTATGGTGAAATGTTGATATGAAAATAGAGGCTCGGCCTTACTGGTTATGGTGAAATGTTGACATGAAAATAGAGGCTCGGACTTACTGGTTATGGTGAAATGTTGACATGACAATATAGGCTTGGCCTTATTGGTAATGGTGAAATGTTGACATGACAATAGAGGCTCGGACGTACTGGTTATGGTGAAATGTTGACATGACAATAGAGGCTCAGCCTTGTTGGTTATGGTGAAATTTTGACATGACAATAGAGGCTCGGCCTTGTTGGTTCTGGTGAAATTTTGACATGACAATAGAGGCTCGGCCTTGTTGGTTCTGGTGAAATGTTGACATGACAATAGAGGCTCGGACTTACTGGTTATGGTGAAATGTTGACATGAAAATAGAGGCTCGGACTTACTGGTTATGGTGAAATGTTGACATGACAATATAGGCTTGGCCTTATTGGTAATGGTGAAATGTTGACATGACAATAGAGGCTCGGACGTACTGGTTATGGTGAAATGTTGACATGACAATAGAGGCTCAGCCTTGTTGGTTATGGTGAAATTTTGACATGACAATAGAGGCTCGGCCTTGTTGGTTCTGGTGAAATTTTGACATGACAATAGAGGCTCGGCCTTGTTGGTTCTGGTGAAATGTTGACATGACAATAGAGGCTCGGACTTACTGTTGGAGAAAGTTGGGATTCGTTTAGGCTACTTGAGTGACACAGCATACAGCATAGCGTATTCCCACAGTTAGATGCAAAGGGAGCCATATTCAGTTTTGCTTCATTAACCCTAGAGAAGCAGTTTTATAAAAAACAAAATAAAAAAAAACGGCATGTAATACAATTGAACAATATTTATGGTTAATTTCTTGGAGTCCTAATTATAAAATATAAATTGGTTTGCAGGCCAAAATTCCCCACTTGAATTTTAATGGACCATTGCACCCTTTTTGGAACAGATTTGAACAAATTACCCTGTAATCGGAGCCGATTGCAAATAAATAAATAAATAAATAAATAACAATTTTAATCATAAAAAAATTGAGCTCCGTATTCTGCCTGTGCCTTGTGTCACAGCAGTTGGTTTTAACCAGTCGGACATATGATGAAGATAAGCTAAGTGGTCGCGCAGTTCCTGGTCCAGAGACAAGTCTCACAGGAGGGTGAAAATGTCCTTATCAGAGAATAAGACGAAGTGACTTAGTAGGATTTTATAGTCACAAGTCCACTCAATACCCGTATGTTTGTCCCACGTATGTTTAAATACTTTAATTCTATAAGAATACTGTAAAACAGCATCTACTGCTTGTCTTATATTTTCTTTTTGTGCTATTTTATTTTGTAGATTTATTTGACGATTGTAAAAGCTAAGGTTCTGGTTCTGTAGAGGTCTGGACTTTGTTTGCATTCCTTGCGGAGTATAACAGAGTTTATTCTTTGTCATCCTTGTGTGCACTGTTACCTGCCTGTATACATGATACAAGTAATTATTTTGTGTATAGGGGATGTGACTTCTCCACAGACCTTATGTGCTGCCCGGTAACACTTTATAGTCCGCAAGAAAACCATTCAGTAGTTAAGAGGTGGCTCATTGCATTTTGCTTTATACAAGCATGAGTCTACCACTTCTATCTATCATGCTTAATTACTTCCCCTAAAGTAATGAAACATGGTAGCGTTAAAGTGGACACAAGTTGGTTTAATGTCAATTGTATTATTTTATGCCTCTGTCGTCATTTAATCTGTGATTATCTGCAATCCTCTGGATTCTTAATACAGCAATTTAATGTTATTTACAAAATAACACAAAATAAACCTTCAGGAAAATTCCTATACATTTTTAGGGGCATTTACACATATTTCTAAAATATCCCAAACCAGTGGCAACTACACTAAGGGCCTTCCTACGTAATGTGCCATTACGGTAGGAATCTTCGCTCATTTTTCTGCGCATCTTTATGTGCGAGAAAAACTGAGCAGAGACTCCCGCCACAACATTGGCGCGTTGTGTCGCCGTGGATGTTCCGGAGACGCATTGCGCTGGAATGAATCTACCTCTTAATTGTTGCAAAATATGGTCCATAATTGGGAAAAACAAGCTCTACAGAATGGTTTTATATAGTTAATCAGCCTCAGGACTTGGTACACATTATGGGGCTCGTGCAAAGTTGAAATCAAACTGTGTTCTTGGCGTATAATACTCTTTTCTACTACTGTGCAAGTGCACAAAAAAATTGTCTCGGAAGTAGAACCTTGCGCGCTTCTTGCGCAGAAGTAAAAAAGTGTATTATATGCAAATAATGCAATTGGTGTTCAACTTAAAATGTGCACCTATGTGAGAATTGGTAGTAAGAAAATAAATGACGTATAAAGCAACAGGCAGATTGGAAAGGTGAATATAGTCTATCAAAAATGACTGAAAAATTACATAAAATATGCTCTGCTTTTGTGAATGAATTATCTCAGTTGATTAAGTCTTTCTTTGCCTTTTAAACATTCTATAATCAACAATTCATTATTTGTATATTCCCCTAGTTCTTGAAAACAGTTAACATTACTCCTGGGTCTCTTGTTGGCTAATGTTATATTGTAAGCTCTCGCAAAGACCTGGAAACCTATAGACTCTTCTGCTTTTTGTATTAGTCCATACTCACGTTCGATCCAGGAATATATTTTGCTTTCTCTTATTACTGATGTGCTGAGAATGTCGGGGATCTATAAATACTTAAACACGTTAGAGGAATTTTGCTGCTAACATTATGGCGTACAGAGCTGTTCAACTTTTATACATTACAAAGTGAGTAATTAACGAGAAATGAATAACTTTCCTCATGATAAATGTTACAGTAACTGTTCTAAATCATTATATGTTTGTGAGTGTTTTTAGAGCGTTTGAGTTTTGAATCGTGCAGAGATGTGTTAATAGCTAAAACAGGAGATTGTGTAATACGTGGATTACAATAACACAATGTTTATTTTGAGTTTAATATTTGGGGAAGAAATATTGACGTTGGTCTTGGCAGTTAGTGTTTTGTGAAACCTTTTTATTGTATCCATGTATTGGCGTAAACGTTCTTTAAACATATAGGGGCATATTCAATTGACGGCGGGATCGCCGAAAGTCCCGCGCTCAAAAAATATTACCGTTAATATGGTAATCCTGCACGTAAAAACCGTTAATACGGTAATTTACTCGCTGGATTTCAGCTCGCAGCTCCCTGAGCCCGGGACTTTCGGTGATCCAGCCGTCAATTGAATACCCCCCATAGATGTGTAACTGAAATGATGCAATTGGGTATATGTAGTGGCTTTCTGTTGAAGTTCTAATATTGCTTGCTGTTTTGACAATGTAGGCGATGTACTGAAATCTTGAGTCCGATTTATTTGGGTACAGAAAAGATTTTTGATGTATTTTTTGTTTTGTGAAGACATTAGCCCTTTGTCGCATATTCTGATCAATTTACAATGCAGTCAGTCTCCAATTCACTCTTGCAATTTTACTTTCTAAATAAGTATAACTGCAAAATATCTTTATATAGCATTGTGTTGTTTGTGTACAATTTTTATCGCAAAGTGTTTTACTTAGTTAAAAGTAAATTGCTGAAAACTTTTTTCTTTGTGTTCCATTAATACTAGAGATACTCGGGCTCGGTTTTCTGAAAACCGAGCCCACCCGAACTTAGGGGATCCGAGTAGGCTCGCGAGCCGGCTTGGTACTTTTGCGCATCCTCGGATCTGAATCGAGGGAAAACATCATTGTTGCATCGTCGGATCTCGCGGGTTTTGGATTCCATAAGTACCTCCTTCCCCAGGAGATCCAGCGCTATTGCTCACACAGAAACAGGGATAGCAGTGTTCTTGTAACTCTCCAAACCCCAGTGACATTACTCAGTGCCATTCATTGCTCACACAGAAACAGAAGGGGTAGCAGTGTTCTTGTAACTCTCCAAACCCCAGTGACATTGCTCAGTGCCATTCATTGCTCACACAGAAACAGGGGTAGCAGTATTCTTGTCTCCATTCTTCAGTGACATTGCTCAGTGCCATTACTCACAGAGAAACAGGGGTAACAGTGTTCTTGTAACTCTCCATTCCCCAGTGACATTACTCAGTGCCATTGCTCATACAGAAACAGGGGTAGCAGTGTTCTTGTCACTCTCCATTCTCCAGTGACATTGCTCAGTGCCATTGCTCACACAGAAACAGGAGGGGTAGCAGTGTTCTTGTCACTTGAAAAAAATTGACTGGAAATGACTGGAAATTTATTGAGGTTAATATTAATGTAGGAACAAAAAAAGGCACAAATTATGTGATTTTAGAAAAAAATAGGGATCCGAAACCAAAACCAAAACACTTGAGGGCGGTTTTGCCTAAACCAAAACACAAAGTTAATCCAGATCCAAAACAAAAAACAAAACACGGAGGTCACTGAACATCTCTAGTTGATACTCTATAGCAGTAAACAACAATAAGGATGATCAATTCATATTTCAATTGATTTAATTGTTCACTACTAGCTTAGTCATTAGCACTAATTTGCTAACATTTTATTTAGTTACAAAATTTGCACTAAACAAAGCAGCCAATAAGCAATTAAGTTGTGTCTGTGTAGTACAAGATAAACAATAAAAGCTAGAATCTGATTGGTCACTATGGTTTAGGGAAAATGATTAACCTAAATGCAAGGTTTGTAGATGAGCGCTATTTCCTCTTCAGTGGAAGTAGAAACGTTGTCCAATAATATCTAGCTGGTAGATCTATAGATAAAGTGGACATGGACCAAAGCATCAATAAAATTCTTATCAATAAAATTATATTTTTAATGCAACTATCCCTTTTCCCCTCACAATACTGGGAAATGGAAAACACACTTAAATGGCCTTCGATGTACCAAATATATTTTGACTACATCGAAATAACAGATAAAATTCTAGGCCCTATTCAATACCAAGTACAGGTTTGTTGAAAGAACGGTGCTACCACTAGCAAATAATGGGTACATAAAATAAAATGCAATGTAATACTTTAACCAAAATATGAACCTATTACTTATACTCTTCTTTCCGAAAACAGTTGCCCTTTGTCTGTTAAACCCCAAGTCACAAGCATTCTGGGTAATAGATCCCATATCTGTATTAGATTCATAGTAAATGATTTATTGGCTTTGAGCAGTTAGAATCATTCATAGAGATTTATAATTGTACTCATTAAACTGACCAGCATTTTGTGAACATTTTGATGCACGCTTCATTAATTCTTAATAGTCTACAGATGACTGGATAGTTCTGCAAATTTAGGCACAAAAGCCATTTTCCCTTGTTGCTCCAAGTTTTATGCCACCGTGCAAGGATTTGGGTCGCTAGACGACATCTGCAACAAAAGAGTCTTCCTTGTCTATGATCATCTTGCAATTACATTTATTTATGTGCATGAGATATTAAATTCACTAAGGGGTGAAAGTAAATCCACCAGGAAAGTTGTTCCTCATTGGCCAACGTTTACAGAACTTTTCCACCGTGCACATGGCTGTTTGGTTATTCTAAGCACATCAAATAAAATGCACAGCAATCCAAGGTATTTAGAAAAACATGATTCATCTTAAATGCAAAGATTGAAATAAAGGCAGCCTAGAAGTCCCTTTACATTCATGGGTTAAATTTGAGCTAAATGAGCATTATTATTAAGGGCAAATCAGTGAGACGGTCCTTACAGGGAAGTAGGAAGTACTTACAGGGAAAAATCTTGTCTTCATAGTGAAGTAGCCAGTCCTTAAAGGGCAGAAAACAGTCCTTATAGGAAAGTAGCCAATCCTTACAGACCAGAAGACAGTCCTTACAGGAATGCAGTCGGTCCTTACAAAGAGTAAGAGAGTCCTTAGAGGGGAAGAACCTTGTGCTGACTTGGAAGAGGCTAGTCCATATAGGAAAGCAGTCCGTCCTTAAAGGCAGTAAGACAGTCCTTAGAGGGGGAGAACCTTGTCCTCACTGGGAAGAGGCTAGTCCTTATAGGAAAACAGTCCATCCTTAAAGGCAGTAAAACAGTCCTTAGAGGGGGAGAACCTTGTAAATAAATGGTGATGATGATGAGGCTAGTCCTTATTGGAAAGCAGTCCGTCCTTAAAGGCAGTAAAACAGTCCTTACAGAGGAAGAAGCCTGTCCTCACTGGGAAGAGGCAAGTCCTTACAGGAAAGCAATCAGTCCTTAAAGGGAGTAAGACAGTCCTTAGAGGGGGAGAACCTTGTCCTCACTGGGAAGAGGCTAGTCCTTATAGGAAAGCAGTCCATCCTTAAAGGCAGTAAGACAGTCCTTAGAGGGGGAGAACCTTGTCCTCACTAGGAAGAGGCTAGTCCTTATAGGAAAGCAGTCAGTCCTTAAAGGGCAGAAAACAGTCTTTATGGAAAAGTAGCCAGTCCTTACAGACCAGAAGACAGTCCTTACAGGAATGCAGTCAGTCCTTACAAGGAGTAAGAGAGTCCTTAGAGGGAGGAACCTTGTCCTCACTGGGAAGAGGCAAATCCTTATAGGAAACCAGTCCATCCTTAAAAGCAGTAAGACAGTCCTTAAAGGGGGAGAACCTTGTCCTCACTGGGAAGAGGCTAGTCTGTATAGGAAAGCAGTCCGTCCTTACAGGAGAGCAACAGTCCATATCGAGTGTAGACACTTTTTTTTTCTATCATAGCATAAAAGGAATGTTGAAAGCGTTAAAAAAAAAAGTATGAAAGGACAAAAGCATTTGGGAAGATCATCACTTGTTCTTTGGGGAAAGGTCCTAGTTTGGCACTTAGGCAAAAACAGACGCTGCAGCAAAATGTAAATGCTGATTACAATTGTGCTGCTGTAAACACCCCTTTTATTAAATATATACAAGTGTGCTATTTACAATGCGACTCTATATTCTTTTTTTTGTGTGTCTGTATAAACAATCACAGCAGCGGTTTCAGTGAAATCAGAAAGGGAATGAGGACTTTTCATTTTCACTTTCTCTGTTCTGTGGTTTTTCCTGCAAACAGTTTTGAAGGAAATTCTGTCCGACTTGGATTTGAGAAATCATTCTGGTTATTACACTGTGGCCATAGCAAATTGAAAAAGATACAAAAGTGTTTTATTGATTGCCTTAGAAAACATAACTGTATCTGTTAGCAGACACATGCTAACCATCTAAACAGATGTGATAAGTGTTTAAAATATTTAAATGATATATATAGTACACAGGAAGAACATTTCGGGAAAAAAGGGGCCATTCGCATAACCCCAATTCTGCTCCAAGGAATTGTGGATAATGTAAATAATGTACATCTCACTAAACGCTTTACTTAGGCAAATAAAACCAGGAGTTTTACATCCGGTTTACCATACGGTCTGAAATCTGCATACGATGTCTGGCGGTTTGCAAACTGCGCTATAAAGCCCCATTAGTAAATTTGCCCCTCAGTATCGTTAATACGTTCAGCACACTTAATTGCAAAGCAATTTATTTTACAATGCAGCCTTTAGGTGTGGAGGTTTTATTACATCACATTTTTAAGTCTTTTATTCTTAGATTGTTTCCTTGGAAGAAACATTACTAATCTGTACTCTGGACCATCCAACAATTTATCAAAGGTTAACTGATTTAAGTTGTATAATTATGGAAGGGATATTACAATTTATTTAATACATATTAATTATCTTCATTTACTAACTGAAGTAAAATTGGGGGCAAAGTTATAAAATGAGTCCTAGAAGTAGATGTACCAAGCTGGGAGTTTCCGGCAAGTTTGAAAAGTGGAGGTGTTGCCAATAGCAACCAATCAGATTCTAGCTGTAACTTTGTAGAATGTTCTAAATAAATGATAGCTAGAATCTCATTGGTTGCTATAGGCAACATCACCCTTTTCAAACTCACCGGAAACTCGCAGCTTGATACATTACTAATGTCTTTGGAGTAATTAACTCATGTGGAAAATATCAATAGTGAAATAGAATTGTTCCTACTACTAAATGTTGGCCAATATTTACTATATGCCACCGATTTATATTTTAATTAAACATATATTGCGAAGGATGTAATTTCAGCTCAATGGCAGTTTACGTTCATTATTTAATAGTATAATATACTTTATGAAAATACATTAACTTAAAAATAAAAACAAAACAGTGATCTGTTGCTGTAATAAAATAAAATATGCATATCTAACACAGTGTTGGGCAATTGGCATCATTAGGGCCACATACGGCACTAGGGCCACATATGGCCCTCCCAGCATTCACCTGTGGCTCTCAGCTCCTACCTGCTTTATTATCAGAATTGTGTTGTTATAGCTTGTAACACTTGTTAACATTGCCTGCTGATATGTGACTATAGATAGGTGACTCATTCTTTGATTAAATGTATTGTTTTAACTTATTACTGATATTGAGGGTAGTGTGTGGCCCTTTTTGAAGGTTAGAGGGCCACACCATGCGCCCCTGAAGTGTATCAATTTGCCCATCACTGATCTAACATGTATAACTATCCATACTATATAATTGTGGCTTAACTTTCTATTGCATGCTAAATATTTCGTTACATTCGTAGTAATAAAACTGGGGTCATAAGTTCTATTTCCGACCATGACCATCTGTGTGGAGTTTGTATGTTCTCCCCGTGTTTGTGTGGGTTTCCTCCGGGTGCTCCGGTTTCCTCCCACACTCCAAAAACATACTGGTATGTCAATTGGCTGCTAACAAAATGACCCTAGTCTGTCTCTGTGTGTGTCTGTGTGTATGCTAGGGAATTAAGACTGTAAGCTCCAATGGGGCAGGGACTGATGTGAATGAGTTCTCTGTACAGCGCTGCGGAATCAGTGGCGCTATATAAATAAATGGTGATGATGATGATGATAATGATGATAATAAAAACTTTCTACAGACTTACATATTTTGCATGAATTGTGTGCATTAGATTTTTCTTCATTTATAAGCCAGCCACTAGAGGTGAACAAGGTTACGATGAAATTTAGTGCAAACTAAGTTTCGTGGCAGAATAGGCCACTCTGTAGCAGCGCTCACAGCCTGCTGCGGGAGGGGAAAATCGCTGGTGATATGCGGAGATGTATGGCGTTTGAAAAACCGTCCCAAAAAATAAATCAATAGTAAATTTGCCCCATGGACTTTTTCATTAATCGTGGTTAATGCCATTAAGTTTTTCAAATTGCAATTCGAGGTTCTGAAATATTAAAAAAATAAACATATTACAATGAAAATACTAATTAGTTAATATACACATAAAGGTGCTTATGTTAAGTTGAAAGCAAACTGCCTTCTTGACATATAATATGCTTTTTTGTTTCTGCACAAGCAGTAGTTCTGAAACAAGTCGTTTGTAGCAAGCTCAGATGTAAATAAAAGTATATTATATGCCAAGAATGCAATTATTTAAATATATATTTTCTTTACAGTTCTGTTTAACTACACAGCATTCAAATATTTGATTACTTTGGGGCTTATGTTAAGTTGAACGCAAATATAAAAATATATATTTAAATATTTAAATAGCAGCGCCCAAAGATGCTAAATATTTAAATTAATATTTAAAAATACACATTTGGAGTGCGCTCATTTGATTAGCAAAAAATAGGCTAATTTGGACAGAGCATGACCATCCACAATAGTGTACCCCCAGGTCTGTATGCAGAGATGGTATTATTTTACACTTGCACTTTCTTATGACTGGAGAGGGGGTTCAGGGAACGAAAGGGGTGTGTGAATGCAGGCCGAGTACAGCAATGGCGTTTTCACGTAATTGTGAATGATGCTGATCTGCAGAAACACGTATATACATCTGACAGTATCCATATATTGTGGAGGTGCTTGAGGGTTGTTACAAAGATCTATGCATCATCATCATCATCAGTATGTACTTATGCGGTGTTTAAAAGATAAAAAGTCCATCGGCTTTTATATATATATATATTTTTCATATTAATAAAATAAATATATACTTTTTAAATTTTATTAATATGAAAATATCAAAAATATAGTAAATGTTATAAAAAAAAAGCATGGCAAGAGGTAATACCGCATCAACAATTTTGCACATCGGCCCACTATTTTTAGCTGGATTTTGGTTTTGGATTAAAGGGTAATTATACATTTTAAAAAAATCTCTTCTTTTCATGTGGCTTCTACCATTGTGGTCTCTGGTCGTTTTTTTTTTTTTTTAAATAATCTTCAGCCGTTCCAGCAGATATGTTGGGCTTCCACGTTAGACTGGCGCCTGGGTAATGCTATGAAAAATGGAAGGGGGGGAAAAACAGGTTCGTAGTTTTCTTCATCGGCAACATAGGAGCCTATCACACGATTCTTATTGATACGTGAAGGTAAATGTATTTAAGCTTTGCAAAGCTTTCTTTAAACCCTCTACTTTAAAGATTAAAATATTTACCCTCTAACATTATAATATATATGCATATGCAAATCTAATTTGTGAGAATATCCCTCGGTGCTTAGTGAACTGTTACACATAATCATCTCGCCAAAAACAGGTTTGTGTTAACGTCCTTGTTTTTCCAAGTGGGGTCCGCTAAACACTCGGGCAGCTCATCTCCTGCTGTCAATGTAGTATCAGTGATTTATATTTACCAAAAAAAAAAGAAAATACCTGTTTTCACTTTGTTTCAATATTCATTTCTAATATTATTTTATATTATTTTAAATATCATTAAATATTATTTATTTTAATATTATTTCTAATATTTATGAATATTTTTTGACATAGTTTTCTTTTCAATGGCAGATTCAGTTCTTATGTGTACATTATAGGAAGTGACTTATTTATGTTGAAAGAGATGTTACCCAGGTAGGTAGAGCTTTTATAAATGAAAATATAGATCGATCGATGGATAGCTTAGAGGCAAGTTATATTACACTATAAACACATTATATTTTAATAAATGCAATTTTGCGTAGACATATATTACTTCCATAAGTTTCTTTTTTTGTTTATAAATATCCTTTTTTTGGAGTGGTATTCATGTTTTGATTAATGCATTCCAATTTAATCTGATCAAGTAAACATAATAATAATAATAATAATAATATTATATTGGATTACCTGATTCAAAGTTTGCTTTATAAGATATAATTGCAAAGTTAGCCTGCAAAGGAAGTCTGACAAGTTGTACATCTAGAAAATATACTACCTTAGGCAGCAATTTAAAAGGCAAACTTTTTATAACTTACTCAAATTAACCCAATTATATTAACATGATATCTATCCAAAGACTAAATATGCACTCCTATAAATTATCCTCCAAATCCTCACTGGTTTTATTAGAATGCCAAATCAGAGTAATTATTATTGTTCTAATTTAATTATCGACAACTTATTAATACAGCAATAAAGTATTACCATGCTTAATATATCAAGCTTGAATTAAGAAATTTAGTAAAATAACTTATTGCTTATAATGTTGATTAGTAGAGGCTTTTTTAAGGTCTATTAATTTATATATTAAAACTTGGGAAAAAAGGTCAACCAGATATAGTTAAAATTTATTAATTTAATTACTGGGTTTTGATTTTTGAAATCTTAATGCCAACGCCTATATCTTTACCAAAACTAACATTAATAATGAGAACTATTTAACTTGCAATGACATATTATAGAAACTATAGAAACTAATATTATCTTATTGTATTCAGCTTAGAATCTTGATTAGCCATCAACAAAATCTCTTGCAATTTGGACAATAATACTATTTTCTTTGAATCATGTTTTTTTTTTTTAATTGAACCACAAAAATTTCTTTTTTTACATCTGCTAATTACCAAGTATGTCACACGTTGTTGTTCAATTTATCACTATTTATGCCATTTTCGAAAGGATTTATTGCCGTATTTGTTATTCAAAGATGACATTGTAAATAATGAATTTTCAGCCATTAATTTAATTTAATTTTCCCCTATGAACGAACCTGTGAGCTCCAGTTTGCAGAGTGATTTGCCAAATTTTAAACCACACAAAATTGTACAACCTGCTCATAACTTACAACTGTTCTTTCTATTTGAAAGCAAGGATTTACATCCTCATAAATAGACATTTATAGCAATGCTACCCTAGCAGAATAAGTAGGCAGTTATTGTCTCCAGGAAATATCTACACTGTTGCTGCAGGTATTTAAAAGCCAACAGTGAATGACACAAGTTGGAAACAGCTGTATTTTCTTCATCTGTCATATCTACGGCACCAGCTGCTTTGGGTATTCAGTCATCCACGTTAGCCTGATACCAACATTGAACACTTGTGGATTGCTGCCATCTTACCTGTGGCTGCTTGTGATGTGGCCTACAAGATGTTTGAGGCAGAATTTAAGGCTAAGCACATTCCACTGAGGTTAAAGCTTTCAACAGAAAAGAGTAAAATAATCCTATATTTTCTTTGGTGGGCTTGCTTTGTATTTACCGTATTTGTGACTTCTAGAAAGAGGCGAAATTCTTTGAACACCAAGAAAAAATAAATATGTAGACATCTGAATTGAACTAGCAAGTGCTCTTAATTTGTCCAAACGTATTT
This sequence comes from Mixophyes fleayi, assembly GCF_038048845.1. Classification (NCBI taxonomy): domain Eukaryota; kingdom Metazoa; phylum Chordata; class Amphibia; order Anura; family Limnodynastidae; genus Mixophyes; species Mixophyes fleayi. The sequence goes on from NC_134413.1 coordinate 13,126,905, forward strand.
AGCACAGCACCTTATAATCCCTTTGTTATGAACACTTATTTAATATTTAATGTACAAAAGTTTTTGCAGGTTGCCGCAGTTTAAATTCATTCTTTCGGGTATTAGTATTAGTATTGTAACCCATATTAACCAATCCAAAAGGAGCTTTAATTTTCCAGCCTATTTCATGAAAGCTTACTACTGATTGGTTGTTCAGGATTTCTGTACAGTAAATAAAATTTGTCATTAGTAAATAGCCACTCTTCCTTTTTATATGACATATTTGACTTGATGCTGAAGATAAACTCAAGGTTAGTCAAGGACATTAAAATGCCTCTAGTTCTCCTGGATGTATTCTTAGATATTTTTTCACGAATCACTTCTCTATGTTTGTACACAACTGGGAACTAATGTTTGATGTTAGACATATAAATTTTTAATCAATCAAAACACCACCTCACATTTCAATCACATTTTAATCTTACTTGGAAAAACGTGCGTTGGACGACTCGATTAAACAAACAATGACTTGATTGCTTCTCAATTACAGGTGGCTGGACAGAGGTAACCAGAACGTGATGAAAACAAGTTGAAGTCTGCCATTGTACCCACAAATATGCCGGCTTAGTAGCAACACCTAAACCTCCACACCACACCCTGTCCTACGGGAAGGACTACAGTTCAGTAAAAGTACATTGAACCGAATATAGGTGTCAAGTTACCTACTTTTTAAGAAAGTACCTACAATAACTAAACTCATTTAAATTAAAAGACAATGTTTTACACAAAAACCTCTTTGATGATAATTCATAGAGGATTATTTTAATATCACTTTCAGGTCTCACTTTTATTATTTTATGGACACAGAGTAGAAAAACAATGTAAGTATCAGTTGCATTTATAAATGGAAAAATGTTAATAAATTGCTACATGCAAGAGTTGAATTATAAAGAGAGGTATGAAAAATTAGGTTGGTCTTCTTAGAAGAAAGTCTCCTTAGAGATGACCTAACTAATACGATTAGGGTCAATGTAAAGATTTGTTTAATGAACTTTTCTCACCAAGAACCATGCAGAGGAGAAGGGGTTACCAGTTATGATTAGAAGAAATAAGGTCTAGCTATCAACATGGGAAGGATTCTTTACTGTTAGGGTGGTTAAGCTTTGAAATTCTTAACACATGAGGAGGTCATGGCAAATTCACAAAACAAACCCAAATGTAAAAAATGGATTGGATGCCTTATTTACAAGAAATTATATTTGTGCTTATAATTAGTAGAGGACATTATGGTAGTTATTGAACCAGGGAATGTGTCAACTATCTCCCTTGTTTTGTGCCTTCCTTTGCATCATCATCGTTAGGATTTATGATTGGTCGATTTGATCGGCCTGTTTCTTTATCAACTTTAGTAACAATATTTAACTTTGAAATAAATTATGTTTTTCTAACTGATTTACTTTTATTTTTTTACCCAAAGGTTTTATCGCAGTACTGTTGAATGGATACTGCAATAATTTGAGAATAAATATTTGGCTTTACCAGTCACGTTTCCATGTTTATTAGCCAGAGATTCTTGGTTACTAGTACATTTAATTGTTTTTACTTTAAAAGTAATGTAGTAATATCTTGCAATACTTCTAAACTGCTCAGCTGCTTTGTTTCCTTAGTGTTGTTGTGTTTTTGCAGCAGTAGAATGTAATCACTATTTATTGAAAAAAGTGTTGCAAACCGGTTTTCAAAATAATAAACAATCTTTTTTTCTTTACCATTGTTGATTTTATAGAATAAAACAATATTTCCATTCTATATCAGCTCAAGTACACAAGCACTAACACAGACTCAACAAATAATATTATTATAACATGTCCCATATCCTTCACAGTGGACCAGGAGAGTTGTAGGAAATCATTAGTTAATATTTACAAATATATATTTTCCTTTATTTGGACTTAAACAACTAATGTTGACCACATGCTGTGATGCCAAAACTGTTATCAGCAATTGACGAAGTCACAGCTTGTGTCCTAAAACGATCAAAAATGATTAGTATACAGATACTTTAATAACTGTATTTGGGAGAAGGACACCATCAGCCTGTGTGTGTGTGTGTGTGTGTAGTCATCTTAACGATGGCTATTATAATTTTTTTTTTTGTATATGTCATGCATATAACCTGTATTTTCAAAAACATATTTGGCTTCGGAAAAGTAACTTAAGAGCAGCACGGTGGCTCAGTGGTTAGCACTTCTGCCTCACAGCACTGGTGTCATGAGTTTGATTCCTGACCATGGCCTTATCTGTGAGGAGTTTGTATGTTCTCCCCGTGCTTGCGTGGGTTTCCTCCGGGTGCTCCGGTTTTCTCCCACAATCCAAAAACATACTAGTAGGTTAATTGGCTGCTATTATATTGACCCTAGTCTGTGTGTGTGTGTGTGTGTGTGTTTTAGGGAATTTATCATCATCATAATCAACATTTATTTATATAGCGCCAGCAAATTCCGTAGCGCTTTACAATAGGGAATTTAGACTGTAAGCCCCAATGGGGCAGGGACTGATGTGAGTGAGTTCTCTGTACAGCGCTGCTGAATTAGTGGCGTTATATAAATAAATGATGATAAAAGGAGATATCCACTAAATCTCTTTTAAAACTAATTTTCTACAACTGATAATAAGGTAAGTTGTAAACATTTGTATTCATTTTCTGCTGTTTTATATTAGAAAAACAGCATTTAAAACTTCTCTATAGCACTAAATGGTTGAAAGATATGCAGGTAGCTGTAACACTGTAGCAACAAAGTGGGAAAGGAAAGTGGTCTTCCAAGTTCTATAATGAGAATGGATAGGAGGGAGGTGTAAGAGCTCAGACCTCTATCTCTTCAAATCGAATAGATGAGTTGACATATCCAGTTAACAAATAAATATTAAATAAGTTTTCTTCCCATGTTCCTGCTCTAACAAGCAGGGCCCTCTTCACTTATTGTCTTAATTTGTATATATATATAATGCTTGTGTACTGTTTCTGTATTATACTATGCTGAGTAGGACGTAATAGTAATATTAGTATCAAATTATGTCATGCTTATAGCAGATAAAGACCAATGTGGAAATGCAAAGTATGTTTCCATGGTTAACAAAGTTACTAAGAAGTGTCAGATATTCACAATGTGTTTTCCAAGTTGCAGCAACAGTCTTAGGGGTATATTTACTAAACTGCGGGTTTGAAAAAGTTGAGATGTTTCCTATAGCAACCAATCAGATTCTAGCTGTCATTTTGTAGAATGTATAAAATAAATGACAGCTAGAATGTGATTGGTTGCTGTATACAACATCTCCACTTCTTCAAACCCTCAGTTTAGTAAACATAGCCCTAAAAGTGCGTATTTACGGCAGAAATTCAAGGTTTAAGAGTCTATCTATTATTATTCTTTTTATTATTATTAGTATTATTATCATCAGTTATAATCAGTTACTATTGTTGTGCCTATATATTGCAAAATGCTTTACAGAGAATATTTAATCATTCACATACATGTGATTATTTGTATGATCTTGTAAGGGCTGTTATGACACCCATTAGTCTCCACATATCCTCTACAGAATTTGGGTTATTTGCTAAACAAGTTGGATGCATGAAATTTGCTACACATAAAAACGCATTTCGCCTCACAATCTTCCTGCATCAATGTGAGTGAAGCCTCACATCACTACTCTGTGCTGCTGGGAGACCCTGCTCTTTCCACTATCTAACTCTCATTCTGTAACTTCCTGCTTACCCCTGTCTCTGTCATACACAGATCTGTCCTCACTAACAAACTCACACAGGTGGACAATTCTCTGCATTCTACAAGATCAGCGCACTCACCCCCTGAAACACTGCGGACTAGAAGGAGATGAAAGCTGGATACAAAAACTCGCAAACACACTGAAAACACAACTGGCAAATAATCAAAGCTAATTGCCAATTTGTTGATGTGAGTTAGGGCACATTTGGAGTTTGCTATTAAATAATCCCACAGATCTGCTGATGTATGCAATCATGCTGTTTAATATACGCTGCCCAATGAAGTCATTGATGCAAAGAAAGTGTCTTATTTGCAGTGAAACATGTTTTCTAAGGTGACTCGACAATGCTTCAGGATATGGTAAGAGCGACCTCATGTAATGTAGAAGGAATGTCTAAGGTTCTCTCGGGGATAGGCTTACAGGATATGAACTAACTGATAATTTGACTTTTTCAGCGAGTCCTAAAGATTCTCATATAAACACATACCACAATAAATGAACTACAATACAAAGAGCTTAATTAATTCTTCTTCTTTCACGATAATATTACCAACTAAAATGAATGTTATTTTCATAACCTTTAAATAAGTATAATTGTAACAAGATTTTATGTTTCTCGTTTTTACAGTCCAGCCTTTCATGTCTTTATTTTCTTAATCCAAATTTTCTTGGATAGAACAATTTAAAACCATTTTATCCTGATTAAAAATGGCAAACGCAGGTCAAAAAAACATTTGCATAGCGAGGCAGAACGGGAACGGATGGGGCACTACTGGTAACACAATCGTGGAGTCATTATTATTTTGCAAGGTTGTACAAATAAATTTTTTCACGTTCCAAACTTAAATTACATCCTGCTGTGTTTCTTTGGGATAATATTCATTTGGGTTACTTTATAGACATTACTGATAGTGGAAAGTACAGTGCATTTAGTTTAAGTGGAGATACATGTAAAGTAAATTAGATCATTTGTATATATGCTGGGGATCATTTAGCATTGGACCGATGACAATTTTATTTTGTGCAAGATACGCCTGTCTGTAACGTGTGCATTTACCTACGCTACTGCAGGAAAGAAGATTCACATTTGATTTTTAGAGGAGTAAACAACAGGGGCCTGATTCATTAAGGATCTTAACTTGAGAAACTTCTTATTTCAGTCTCCTGGACAAAACCATGTTACAATGCAAGGGGTGCAAATTAGTATTCTGTTTTGCACATAAGTTAAATACTGACTGTTTTTTCATGTAGAAAAACAGCACACATCCTCCTATTTCATCTACATTACAACCAAGCTACCTCACAGATTGGGGCTCAAATAATTCTGCCACTTGCTCCTTTTCTCATCTGCCCCTCCCCCCCCTTCCCCTTACCTTGACTTTCTTTCACATGACATCCCTTAGCCAACATAGTATATAGAGTCACAGCCTAGCCCGGAAGTGATTGCTATTGCTTATAGCCCTATTGCCATGCCACTACTGTGATTTTTCCATGATCATCTGTCTTCAAGGACTCCTCTGTATGTAAACATGTGTGACATTGATGAAATGGTTGGGATCCTACCTCATAGGGGGAAATCAGGGAACATAGGTTCCCCTGTTATTCTTCCGTATTATCTCCAGGACAGGTCATTATTTCTTATGAAAACTGCAGTCATCAGATTCTTTAAAATTAGTGACACCGAAGGGACAGAACAAAACGGATTACTGTCTATAAACATAAACCTTTATTCTTGTAGCTCCAGGTGACATAAATAACGACATCTTTTGAAATATAGATTGAAATAGCGTAATCTATATTTCAATTCTATGTTATTATGCATCCTTTTCAAATGTAGAGGTTTTTTTTACACATTGGAGATTTTATCTTGTCTACCATTGATTTGATGACTATGAGAACTTTATAAGTCTATTCACAGCAGTGATTTCAGACTCACTGATGTCTGATAGACGAGGCTGCTTTACAGACCATATTAACTCCCTCCCACCGGTGAAGGGCGTCTCCCCTATGACAATGTTCATGTTAGAACCCGTTAATATCAGTGCATTTTCAAGGATGCATATTTTATCATAGTTACACACCAAGAAGAGGAACGTACGTTATTTCATTTATTAACATTTATACCACAGTACTTTATATTTAGGAAGAAACACAGTAATAAAACAAGACTGGGTATTAACAAGCAGAGAGCGAGATGAGAGCCCTTTTCACAAGCTAATTTTCTATAGGAGATAAGGGGTATATTTACTGCGGGTTTGCAAAAGTGGAGATGTTGCCTATAGCAACCAATCAGATTCTAGTTATTTATTTAGTACATTCTACAAAATTCCTCCACTTTTCCAAACCCACAGTTTAGTAAATATACCCTTGAGAGTTTAATATAAGAGGTTAGGTGCTGCAGATGGCATATCGTTCTATTATCTATCAACCTTTATTTATAAAACATATTAAACATTGCTTAAGGTATCATAATAAAAACATTGCATACAATGGAATGCGACAGAAGGTAAAGATGGTCCTGGACAAATGAGCTTGCAATCTAAAAGATATGGGGAACAACTGATAGACAAGATAACGGAATACGCAGCCAGTGGTGGGGAAAGTGGGTGTGGCTACCATAAGATTAAAGCACTAATACTAAAGCAGCTCTTGGCAACTGGTATTTCTGTGCCGCTACCAGAGTTGTGGTACGGTTGGAATGAGGAGGGACAGCGGAAGGTGGAGACATTAGAGATGGACCAGTCATTGTAGAAGTCTTCGGACAGTCAGCTGGTGGCAACCAGAACTGTCCGTCACCATTTACATTAACCGATCCTCCTTCCTCTTCTGGCTCCTTTGGTTCCGTATGAGCACTCTTGTGGTTATCTACAAGTTCTGAGCAGCTGTGTGTCCGGTACTTTGGTGCGGCATCATGCCCACGGCTATACATAGAGCCAGGACCCAATGTTTGCAGAAGCTGTGGCATCAATAAGGGCCACTGAGACCACCAAAGGAGGAACAGATATGGAAACAGTAATAACAATTGAACACTCTGGGCCTGAGCCATTAAGGAGAGCAAAGCATAAAAAAGGAGTAACTTTACACCTGGGCAAAACCATGTCACATTGGAGGGGGAGGTAAACTTAAGATTGTCAAGTAAAGATTGACTCTTGCATAATTTTATTAATTATCAGCATTTCAATCTGTTTAATGGGCAAGAAGAACGGGCACTAAATAGTGGTAGTGTGTGGTTGTGGTAGTGTGTGGATAGTGGTAGTCTGTGGCTGTGGTAGTGTGTACATAGTGGTAGTGTGTGAATAGCGGAATTGTGTGGATAGTGGTAGTTTGTGGATTGTTGTAGTGTGTGGATAGCGGTAGTGTGTGGATAGCGGTAGTGTGTGGATAGCGGTAGTGTGTGGCTGTGGAAGTGTGTGGATAGTGGTAGTGTGTGGCAGTGGTAGTGTGTGACTAGCGGTAGTGTGTGGCTGTGGTAGTTTGTGGATTATTGTAGTGTGCGGATAGCGGTAGTGTGTGGATAGCGGTAGTGTGTGGATAGCGGTAGTGTGTGGCTGTGGTAGTGTGTGGATAGCGGTAGTGTGTGGATAGCGGTAGTGTGTGGATAGTAGCAGTGTGTGGCCGTAGTAGTACGTGGATAGTAGCAGTGTGTGGCCGTAGTAGTACGTGGATAGTAGTAGTGTGTGACTGTAGTAGTACGTGGATAATAGCAGTGTGTGGCCGTAGTAGTACGTGGATAGTAGCAGTGTGTGGCCGTAGTAGTACGTGGATAGTAGCAGTTTGTGGCCGTAGTAGTAGGTGGATAGTAGCAATGTGTGGCTGTAGGAGTACGTGGATAGTAGCAGTGTGTGGCTGTAGTAGTACGTGGATAGTAGCAGTGTGTGGCCGCAGTAGTACGTGGATAGTAGCAGTGTGTGGCTGTAGGAGTACGTGGATAGTAGCAGTGTGTGGCTGTAGTAGTACGTGGATAGCAGCAGTGTGTGGCTGTAGTAGTACGTGGATAGTAGCAGTGTGTGGCCGCAGTAGTACGTGGATAGTAGCAGTGTGTGGCCGTAGTAGTAGGTGGATAGTAGCAATGTGTGGCTGTAGGAGTACGTGGATAGTAGCAGTGTGTGGCTGTAGTAGTACGTGGATAGCAGCAGTGTGTGGCTGTAGTAGTACGTGGATAGTAGCAATGTGTGGCTGTAGTAGTACGTGGATAGTAGCAGTGTGTGGCCGTAGGAGTACGTGGATAGTAGCAGTGTGTGGCTGTAGTAGTACGTGGATAGTAGCAGTGTGTGGCTGTAGTAGTACGTGGATAGTAGCAGTGTGTGGCTGTAGTAGTACGTGGATAGTAGCAGTGTGTGGCTGTAGGAGTACGTGGATAGTAGCAGTGTGTGGCTGTAGTAGTACGTGGATAGTAGCAGTGTGTGGCTGTAGGAATACGTGGATAGTAGCAGTGTGTGGCTGTAGTAGTACGTGGATAGTAGCAGTGTGTGGCTGTAGGAGTACGTGGATAGTAGCAGTGTGTGGCTGTAGTAGTACGTGGATAGTAGCAGTGTGTGGCTGTAGTAGTACGTGGATAGTAGCAGTGTGTGGCTGTAGTAGTACGTGGATAGCAGCAGTGTGTGGCTGTAGTAGTACGTGGATAGCAGCAGTGTGTGGCTGTAGGAGTACGTGGATAGTAGCAGTGTGTGGCTGTAGTAGTACGTGGATAGCAGCAGTGTGTGGCTGTAGTAGTACGTGGATAGTAGCAGTGTGTGGCTGTAGTAGTACGTGGATAGTAGCAGTGTGTGGCTGTAGTAGTACGTGGATAGCAGCAGTGTGTGGCTGTAGTAGTACGTGGATAGCAGCAGTGTGTGGCTGTAGGAGTACGTGGATAGTAGCAGTGTGTGGCTGTAGTAGTACGTGGATAGCAGCAGTGTGTGGCTGTAGGAGTACGTGGATAGTAGCAGTGTGTGGCTGTAGTAGTACGTGGATAGCAGCAGTGTGTGGCTGTAGGAGTACGTGGATAGTAGCAGTGTGTGGCTGTAGTAGTACGTGGATAGTAGCAGTGTGTGGCTGTAGGAGTACGTGGATAGCAGCAGTGTGTGGCTGTAGGAGTACATGGATAGTAGCAGTGTGTGGCTGTAGTAGTACGTGGATAGCAGCAGTGTGTGGCTGTAGTAGTACGTGGATAGCAGCAGTGTGTGGCTGTAGGAGTACGTGGATAGTAGCAGTGTGTGGCTGTAGTAGTACGTGGATAGCAGCAGTGTGTGGCTGTAGTAGTACGTGGATAGCAGCAGTGTGTGGCTGTAGTAGTACGTGGATAGTAGCAGTGTGTGGCTGTAGTAGTACGTGGATAGCAGCAGTGTGTGGCTGTAGTAGTACGTGGATAGTAGCAGTGTGTGGCTGTAGGAGTACGTGGATAGTAGCAGTGTGTGGCCGTAGTAGTACGTGGATAGTAGCAGTGTGTGGCCGTAGTAGTACGTGGATAGTAGCAGTGTGTGGCTGTAGGAGTACGTGGATAGCAGCAGTGTGTGGCTGTAGGAGTACGTGGATAGTAGCAGTGTGTGGCTGTAGTAGTACGTGGATAGCAGCAGTGTGTGGCTGTAGTAGTACGTGGATAGCAGCAGTGTGTGGCTGTAGTAGTACGTGGATGATCTGTGTCTAAACTACATGGAAATTCCTATTTGACGCTGATTGTTTAGGTTTACAGAGGTCGCCAAGGTCTGTAGGAGCTGGAGGGATTCTCACACATGATTTTTTAATACACTTTTCTGTGTTTTTACGCTGCTTTCTGTTGGCTGATCAAAAAGATAATAAAAATGCAATAGAATCTGCACAGAAGAACACAGAATAAAGTATACTGCAGGAATATTGTAGCACATACTGGTATAAATCTCTGATCCAAACCAATATATTTTTAAAAACAGTCGCCCAATGTCTGGGTCAGTTTCTAGGTGTTACTACACCCACCCTAATCCCCACCCCATTATAGCATTTACACTCACAGTAGATCTTCTGCTGGTAACATCCTCCAAGACTCAAAATGTATTGCATGTACATTATCCAAGTACACCGTGATTTATCCAGAATTGAGTATTATCCACAACTAATGTATTCCTAATGGCAAGCAGTCCATAGTTGTCTATTGTCTGATGTCATTAACCATAAATATCATCAATTATTTAATTTGCCCAATTTATAACATCCAGTCGGACGCTGACCTTTAGCAATAACTTTATTTGTAGAATCACAAGTTGGTCCTCTGTCTATCCCCACGTTGCTGCATTACTATCAGCGTAGGATCTAATGGTGCTTTTGGCTTTTAGCTGATTGTGCATACTTCTCTGCTGGCTGCACGTGACCCAGTACAGAATTTAGTACTATATACAAACAAACCGCTGCTTAACTAATAAACTCAGTAATCCCGGTTCATGATGATGAATAGTTAGTGCCATAAAACACATTCGTGGCCAAATACAGTAGACCAATCCTTAAGAATAAAGTCAGACTGTACCTAAGAGAGATGTGGTACATTTGGTATGGATTAGAGTATTACCCTTTTATTTCTGAGTTTCAAAAAAAATCAGGCTCGGTCCCTTGTGACAGGATTTCGGTGGTCTATTCCCAGCCCATTGAAAAGCTTTGGCCGCATCACAATATCACCACATAATTTAGAGCGATTCAGCAAAGTTCAGCAATATGGGCTGGGGGGGAGGAGAAAAACACCAGGCAATCTGATTTAATGAAGTGCATTGGAAGAGCTGTATGGGAAATTCTGCAGTGAAGTAATTTTAATTACATGTCACACAAACTACGGCCTGTATGCTCCATCAAGAAAAACAGCAATGATTGTTTATGATTTGTAAAGTGGTCCCATTTAAATGCCGATCAACCAACCCAAGGAGGGGGGGGATATTTTTTTTTATGAATACTGAAAAAAAAATAATAAAGATTAAGTTAGGTGTGAACAACAGAAAGATCTATATTTTAACTGGTAATTGGACAGGTTTTCAGTCTGATTCCCCTGAAATCGTATAAACCGCATAATGTTTTAAAGCCAAATTGTCTAAGGACATGAACCCGTGACCTTTCCTAATTGAATCCATTTTGACAGCAGATATTTTCTGCCTATATTAGCGTGTGTGTTTTACCTTAACACTTCAGCACAGGGGCAAGCCAAATGTTTGGGTTCAAAATGTATGGAAATATTTGGATAACACAGATGAGAGGTAAAAAGGACACTGCAAATGCAACTGTGATGCTCTACATATTTATAGTCACTCTTCCGTTATTCCATGGGAAAGCAAAAAAAACAGTGAAGAAGCTTTCAATTTTAAGAGAAAAATAACCCTTCAATTTATTTGTAACAAAAGCATCCGCTCCACTTGTTAAATCCAGTTAATAAGTTAGCTAGTAACACCTTACTGAGCAAATCATTTCATTGTCTTACTACACTTACAGTGAAGAACCCTTTCATGTTAATGATGAAGCTGTCTTTTTTTGGTGAATGTCCCATTGTCAATACACAGTCCTAAGTGTGAAAAAACTATTGACCTTGGATATATTTCGACATCCTGTACTAATTAGGTTGTCTCAACTACACTTTTTTCATTGTAAACAATTCATATTTGTATTGGGTTTGCTAATAAACAAATCTCTCCATTCCCTGAATGAACAAAGCTGGCTGTCTCTGAATAATCACAATTTCTCCTCTCTCCTTCTTGTAGAGGAGATGCAACTCCGTTCTGCACAAGATCTGCGTCTCTCATCCACCCTCATTATATCCTCCCATTCCCGGTTACAGGACTTTTTTCGGGCTGCACCCACTCTATGGAATTCTCTCCCTCGCACAATAACACTCTCCTCTGGTCTACAAACTTTGAAGCGTTCTCTGAAAATCAACCTCTTCAGACAAGCTTATAATATTCCTCAACCACCCTCTTAACCTCACTACATTACCCTATTACCATCTGTTACACAATTCCACACAAGACACCTACCCCCTGACCAACATTGTTGTGTGACAGTATCATTTAGTTTATGAGTCACTTTTACCTTTGCAGTCTGGCTGGGCCAAAATGCAAAATGTAGACTTAACCTCATGTGTCAAACTCCCATTGTCCCATAGATTGTAAGCTTACGAGCAGCCTTCTCACCTCTTTGTCTGTTTTACCCAGTTTGTTTATTAGTTTACTGTGTTTGACCCCAATTGTAAAGCGCTATGGAATATGTTGGCGCTATATAAATAAAAGATGATGATGATGATGTAGACAGGTACTCAAAACCATGCCCCATGTTTGTAATGTGGTCAGTGCTTTATACAACTAATCTGGATTGCATCCCATACATTTTTACCCCTTTTTATGTAACTCTGATTTTATTAGCCTTTGCAGCTGCTGACTGACACTGAGTGTTATATTCTATTCAGCTTACTGTCTCCTAGAATCCCTAAATCCTTTCCTATCTCAGTTTAAGCAGTATAATTGTTTCCACAGCTTAGGTGCCTAATATTAAATTAAACTTTATCTGCTATATTCCTGCCCAACTTTACACTTTCTCTAAATCCTTTGCCACAATATTGTATCCTCCTCTGTCTTTATAACCCTACATGGGTTTAGCCATCTGCAAGTACAGACATCACACTTACTATGAGGGACGTACTGAATCATAGATTCGTTTTGGAACTTTAGCAGAATCCAGACATTCTATGGCCAACTCCCTTCCCACATCGAACCCAAATCCAGGTATTAATCCAAAAGATCCATGAACTAGCCACAGTCAGAGTCATTCTGCTGCACTTGCCATCACCTTTGTTGTGACTACTGCTGTTTATTTTCATTTTATTATTATTTTCTTTTGGATTTTTATTATTTATCATTTATTATTTATCATTTTTTATCTGTTTATTTTATACACAACTTCCTATTTGCAAATAGCTTTGTGTCCATTTTATTCCTGTTATTATTTAGTATTTATCTATTAGTCACTTATTTGTATGTTCTCCTTTTTATTATTACACTCTCTCTTTATTTCATACATCCAATTCATCCCACTCTCACCTTTAATTCCTATATTCTAGACAAATAACTATTTGTTTATTTATAATCCTCCACAAATCATACACTTCCCCTAATACCCCTCCTTACTCCAGTCTTCCCCCTTTAGTCTATCCTCCCCCATACCTCCTTTCCCCCTCTTTATTTTACTTATCATACTTTCATTCTCATTATAACAATTTGTAGCATAATTATCCTGATTGTATTTTCTTCCTGCTTTTACTTTTTACATTTCTATTTTGATGTTATCCTTATTCATCATTGATTACATTTATTATTTTTATTTATAACCAATTTTTATATATTTATTTTTTCTTTCCTCACACCTGTAGAGCGCATATATTATGTGTATTGACCTATATACGTGATCCTTAGCCCCCCCCCGCAGCATTCTTTTCTTGTGCTTACAAAAACTCCACTCCTTATCTTTGACATCAATAATGTCGACCCAAGACTCCGGTGTGATACATCTACAGTCATCAGCCTTCAGGATACCAGGTTATCACACACAGCGCTCCAACTTAAAGCTAAATATCACGCCTTTTAGCTTTACTAGTTGGAGGACTCTGTGTCTTGCAGACATATAACGCCTCCCTCTACAGCTAAGATGTGTTTGCTGCTGACGACCTATGCTCTGCATAGAATGGCTGTCAATATTAGTAGCACAGTGGTGAAGTGGTTAGCACTTCTGCCTCACAGCGATGGGGTCATGAGTTCAATTCCCGACCATGGCCTTATCTGTGTGCAGTTTGTATGTTCTCCCCGTGTTTGCGTGGGTTTCCTCCAGGTGCTCCGGCTTCCTCCCAAAAACATAGAAGTAGGTTAATTAGCTGCTATTAAAAATTGACCCTAGTCTCTCTCTCTCTCTCTCTCTCTGTCTGTGTGTGTATGTTAGGGAATTTAGACTGTATGCTCCAATGGGACAGGGACTGATCTGAGTGAGTTCTCTGTACAGCGCTGCGGAATTAGTGGCGCTATATAAACAAATGGTGATGATGATGAAAAAGTGTTATATTATGTTGTCCCATATTTAAAAACAAAAAATCCCCAAAAAATAGGAAGGTTTTAAAAGGATTTGGAGCTGTCCTAATCAATTTCTGAACATTTGGAATTTGGTGTAATCCTAAAACAGGGACTTGATACATCCCTACTAACTATAAATAATTACCATTATAAAAATATTTAAAAAAAGACAAGAACCCAATACTGACATAGACACAACCCCACTATAATCTTTAACTTGAGCTGAATACGTTCCATTTTATAACGACACTCTGCTTTCTCTCAAGTCAATTATCTAATCATATATGTGCTTTTCCCCCCAGTCCTTGTATTGTCACCTACTGTACATCTGCATTCCGCCAGTTACGTGGAACAACCCCTGTCCATTAATACAAGAAATAGTGATCTATCTATTCCTGAAGTTAATTCTTTTACAGCATGTATTTGGATACCATCTGGTCCGGGTGATTTATCTATCTTAATGTTATTTAGTCTTATCGCTACTTCCTTGTGAGTTAGACAAGGAAAATCTAATGGTACACATGAGTTATTATTACACAACCTATTTCCTAACATTTATCCTGCTTTGTGAACACCGCTGAAAATAATGTATTTAAAAGGTCAACTTTCTAATATCTCCCTCAACCAATCTCCCCTGTCAGACCAATACTTTCAGTTTGATTTTTGTTTGCTAGTTATGCACTTTATATTTTTAGAGTTTACTTTGTTTAGTAATATTTTTTTTCAGTTTCTATGTTTGGCATGCTGATTACCATTTTACACGATTTTGTTACTTTTCCTATGTTTGTCTTCTTAGTCCCTTGTAATGGTAACACTTTTAAAGCTCTGTGTTCTCCTGTATCACTTTTATTACTTGATTATTATTTTTTTTTAGCAACATTGGTTACTTTTTATTTTTATAGCCATTGCTAACATAAGGTATATGCAGCAACTGTACATGTTTTTATTAAATATCCTATTTGGCCTCGCTGGCTTTGTTTGAGAGGACCCTGTTTCAGTCTTCGTGCGCCAACAATTCTGCAAGCTTATTAATGATATTTCACCGCTAAGCTGCATCGCCAACTCCAACATCGGACGGTTGACCGTGGCAACAGTATCCGGCAGAGATGCAAGGCTGCATCTTCAGTCCATTCGGCTGCATCAGCTGTTTAATGTGTTCAGTCTTAGACACAGCTGTCAATCGTTAGTTTGGGCTCTTCCTATTGGATAACCGTTCTTTAAAAGGCTTCCTTTCCCTGCTCCCTCTGTCTGTTGTAGTGTATCTCTGCTAGTGTGTGTTTGTCTATATAGTTCCATGTTAAGATATTTTGAATTTTGATCTCGGTTTGGATTGGTTTTGGTTTCTTTTTGCACCCTGCCTGCCTGGACCTTTGTGTTGCATTTAGACCTTGCTTGAACTCGACGACCTGCCTCGATCTATAGACTGTGTTTTGGACTTTGCTAGAAGGCAGCCTGCCTGGACTTTGATTTTGGATTTCGCTTCTGTTGTACATCATTCTTTCTGGACTTTTTCTGGATACTGGAGCTTGAGCTCCTTGGGCCCCTTCATGATACGTATCCACCTAAGATCTGCTATAGGTGAATACCTCTGCAAATTGGTTCTGCATGTCTTTAAGTTGGCACTCCAGTATTATAACAAGAACAACTACATATTGCACAGGATGACATGGGATATAGAGTGGATGAAGGGCGTTCGTAAGCGCCGTAGGTTAGACATAATGACGCGACTTACTATCTGAAAAATCTACAGATACGAGATTTTCATTTGCTCGATGAGATATTTAAATGAGCTTCTAGGTTGAAAATTGTGCAAATATAGATTCCTGATTTTAGACGACACCGACCACAAACTTCTCCTAAAATTTTGCAACTAAGTCCCTTGCTCCATGTAGCCACAAGCACTTGGCACGTTAGGCCGGAATATGCGTGTGTGTACCAATGTGTTTAACAAAAGTACATTAAAATATTTTTGACTTGAAATATTAGCAGCTGCGATGTTCCCGTTCTGTCAGGAGTTACATGAAATATGGCCGGGGCTGAGCGTGAGCTACATAAAATATGCCTAAATATACACAATAAAATTTATGCAGCTAAAAACCGAAAGCGTTCTGGGATATTTATTTGCTTATTTTAAGGTCTATGTAAGTTCTTTACAGGATTTAGGAAGAAATATATAATAATGTGACTCATCAGAGAAAATACGTGAGTGTAGGTCGGCTGTTGTGCTGTAGAATTGTACACGGGAAGCTGTTATATGTCTACTATGCTACCTGTGTATAGAAATACAGATATTAGGAATTGTATCTGTCTTGTTGTAGAGCTGACTAATAGAAAGGCACATTAATCTTTTCCATATGATTTATCTAATGGAGTTAAAATAAAATAATCATCATCAGCTATTTATATAGCGCCACTAATTACGCAGCGCTGTACAGAGAACTCACTCACATCAGTCCCTGCCCCATTAGTGCTTACAGTCTAAATCCCCTAACACACACAGACACAAAGACACAGGTCGAGAAAGACTAGTGTCAATTTAATAGCAGCCAATTAACCTACCAGTATGTTTTTGGAGCGTGGGAGGAAACCGGAGCACCCGGAGCAAACCCACGCAAACACTGGGAGAACATACAAACTTCACACAGATAAGGCCATGACCGAGGATCGAACTCATGACCCCAGTGCTGTGAGGCAGAAGTGTTGCCAACTGATCCACCGTGCTGCTGAAATCTATTTACACATTTAAACAATATTGTTCTTGCTTTATCAGCTACATTCCGCCGGTGCGAGTACTCCTACATTGAAGTTGCATCATCTATAGAGATTTTTAGTCTGGTTATGAAATCAAATCAAACGATACAGTGTCCTTTAGTACAATAAATCATGATCGTGGGAGTGTACACACTAATGCAATATTGGACCTAACGGTTGTTTGTCGTGTGATTGGTACGATAATCGGCTGAAAACCCTGTAGTGTGTAACTAGCCTTACAACTGTACAGAATACAAATTAAGAAACATTTTTAGGTGAGCGTTCCACTAACAAAAGGGCTTTCCCTTGCATCATTCAAGTGATTTCATCAATTTGTAAAAGATTGCTCTTAATTATTTTAAACCCGCGCTTGTCATCATTTCCACTGAGCCACCGCCATTGTTCTAACAAAAGATGAGTAGTGACTATCTATCTGGTGTGTCATGGAATGCAGTGTGCAGCAATGTTTGTTTGGCGGATGAGGATATTTAAGCAGACCCTAAAATATGACCCTTTCCACCCAGTACAAAATGCATTCCACTGAAGGGCAGACCTAGACTTTTTTTTTTTAGGGGGCGGCAATTTTACATTGCCATGACCTCCCTTCACTCTGATTGGTTGGTCCCTGTTAAGCGCGCCCACTTTTACCCAATGATCGAACCTCTTCATCGCAATTTATTGGGATGAAGATTGCTGCTGAGGGGTGTGTGTGTGTGTGTGGGGGGGGTGACTGTCCCGATCGTCCCTTCTGGATCCGCCAATGATTCCATTAGCCGGCTCATGCATTTGCATATTTACAAAGACCAGGCCGGTGAAATGGTAAGTTAACCCTTCTGTATCTGACCCAGTAGTGCTGGGCAGCTGAATATTGTACAGCTTCCCTGACATAAATTTTTTGATACATTTTGGCGATTAGAGATTTTTTTTAATCATCCGTATTGCTGGAGATAGGATCCTAGTGATAACTAGGCCCCTATAAGCTCAGAAAACATAATTTTTCTAAGTTTGCCTAGTGCAGGAGAATGTATATCCTACATGTAATTTTGTTATCTTTCTGTGCAAGTTATGAGCACACTTAGGGCTGGTGGTTGCTTCTTTTACCACTTTTCCTGCTCTTTCATCATCATCACCATTTATTTATATAGCGCCACTGATTCTGCAGCGCTGTACAGAGAACTCACTCACATCAGTCCCTGCCCCATTGGCACTTACAGTCTAAATTCCCTAAGATACACACACAGGCGGACAGACAGAGAGAGACTAGGGTCAAGTTTGATAGCAGCCAATTAACCTACTAGTATGTTTTTGGAGTGTGGGAGGAAACCGGAGCACCAGGAGGAAACCCGCGCAAACACAGGGAGAACATACAAACTCCACACAGATAAGGCCATGGTCGGGAATCAAACTCATGACCCCAGTGCTGTGAGGCAGAAGTGCTAACCACTAAGCCACCATGCTGCTCTTTGTCATATATTCAGTTCCTTCCAGACCTGATCATACTCTGTGACATCTTACCCCACCCAGATATGTCACATATTATTTCAATTTTATTGCCTGAGTAAAATTGACAAGAGAGCTAAGGGAGGAGATAAATCGATTATGTGTAAAAGAAGAAAAACAATGCTTGCAGAGATCACTATTCAGTGCAGTTGTCAGACTTACTAGCACCATCTTTGAATCTACGTAAAGTCCAATAACTATAATATTTGATGCATTCATCTCCCTGACATTTGCCTTACACAAAGTCAAACGGAAAATTAAACAGATATCAATATAGAGGTTAGTAATAATAATTAATAATAATTATGTAGCTCAAGTGTGTCCATCTTGGCAACTTTCATTAACTCGCTTAATCACCCTATATTTCAGGCGCCAAAATATTAGAGTGTTAGCTTTCTAGGCGACAGACTCGTAATGTCTGTAAGTCCTTTTATAGAAAGCTCTGTACGTTGTCAGCACTTTATAAGAAATAAATGATTAGTCTTATTAAAAATGCGCCATTGCCAGTCTGACATCCACTAAATTACAGTATATTTTAAGAATGGTTCTCATTTAATAAATTCTGCTGTTTAACACATAAATCAGAATATTCCAAAAAAAAAAAAATAGGTGAAAAAGTCTTTATGGGCTAAAATCATACAACAATACGGCAAGTTTAGGAGAACTGTGTTGGTAAAGAACCAACAGATTTACAGACCTACTAATAGCTATTTAAAGCACATTAAATTACATGAAATATTGTCAGTATTGTATTGTAATTTATGTGATTAAATAGTATTCGCAGAATACCTTTGCTCTAAAAATGATTTATAAAGTGTTTTTATACTAAAAGCATCCAAAAGGTTCTTGGATGTCAAAGTGAAGCCATTAATCTTTCTATTTGCATTTTACTAAGGAGTACGTGTTGCTAGATTAGTGGATACGTGCTCGCATTCTGCATTTCTATAGGGTATTATTCATTTGACCCTTTTTTTTTTTTTTTGCAAAGCGGTTCTGTTCAACTTGGACAAACAGATTAAGTATCCAAAGAAAATGTGCTTGGAAACTCCGATTCACCTTCCCGAGGTAATGAGAGCAATAAAAATACATCCATCAATATTTTTTTTTTTCCTTTTCCCATCTACCCCTTATCAAAATATTGTGGGAATAATGAAAGTTAAAAAAATTAAGTCTGATACTTTGCAGGGAAAAAAAAAAGTTCAATTTTTTAAATGTTTTTTTTTTTTTTAATTTGTGTTATTTTTTGGAACTATACTATTTACATAAAACTATAAAGGAAAATAACGGAAAGCTAATTTTTTTCCACTAATATTCAATGTTTGCCTTTATAAAATGCATTTAAAATACAAATATATATTTAGCGTACCATATTTTATAATATGCTGGCATGATGTAAAATTAACTGTGATAGAGTAAAAAAAATAAAACAACGTTATTGCCAATTAACCCGATACTTAGAGAAAATACGGACAATTGCCTGTTTATTGCACAGTGAGCGACAGGAAAGGGTTAAACAGCTGATGGGAGTATGGTAAGAAAGGTAAAGGATTATTTCAGGTTAACACAATTAACCGAATGGTTGGTGTCGTACAACTGTGTAAAACTTGCAATGGAATCAAATGGAACATAACAGGATTCAAGGCTCATAGTCACTGTTTAAAAACTACCCCTTTGCCCTTGTTGTAAGGTTTGCAGCCATAATATCACATACGGTGAAAGCTTATTATTCATTAGCCCATGCATTACCTGTCGCTAATTTCTGCTCGCGTGTTTCCATTCTGCACTTAGTTTAGGTCTAGTTTGGTTTGTATAATACATTGTATATATTCCGATGCGTTTTGTACATATCTAATATTTGCTGATTACAGTCAAAACAATTTAAAATATTTATTTGCCTGCTTTCAACATATAACTAGTTAAAATATTTAAACATAAGCAAAACAGAAATTTTGGAAAAAAAACCCCACTTGAAATAAAAGAAGCATTATTAGTTTAGCTGATTAAAAAAAAAAAAGTATTAAAGTTGTTCATTAAGTTGTTAACCTCCTTAGCGATGAATATATTTCTGACATCATCCATTAAAGCTCCTTACTTATGCTCAGTATAGAGTTTAAACCCTTTGCAAGGCTCTCAAAAGATAGGTTAGTAGAACTTTTATTTCAAGAAAACTACTCCCCTTAGACAGACCCCCAACTCGCCAATACACAAAGTAATACTTACGCCATATCATCATCTACATTTATTTATTTAGCGCCAGCAAATTCCGTAGCGCTTTACCATATTAAAAAAACAACAACAACACATTTTGGCCGTTTCAGGTCAATGTAAACTAGGATATATCTTCTAACCTTCTAATGTTAGAATCTAACATTTCCTATGGGCTGAAAATGGCATATAGACCTTTGTTTGAGTGAAGGAGAGAGACAGGTGTGAGGAGGAGAGAGGCGTTAGTGGTGATGGCAAATCAAAAGGAGAGGGAGAGATTATTTGAGGTGCGACGGACAACTGTCACAACTCCTGTTGTATTCATTCTTCCAAACAGGGATCAGTAGATGAAGTGGGTAGTGCTAGTACAACCGTCAACCAATTAGATCAGGCAACTCCCGTGTGTAGGCTCAGTTTAAAATGGCAATCTGAGCATTGATAATGTCAAACTGATGGGCGAAAAGTACCACCCCTAACTTATGCAAATTTATTGCCATAAAACTGTGATTGGTGCAAGTGGTAAAACATTTCCCCCAACTCTTAGTTGATTGGTCATAATTCTGTGCTTCTTAATGGGAGCCGAAAAGGTCATTTATGAATAACAATCAATCGCTCAGTGGTATCCGTGGAAATCTGATACGGTCTGTGAGGAAGACTTTTTATGTTGCTGTTGGTGTACGGGTTTCGGTTATTTAGAGAGTTCCTAATGCTTACCTACCTATCTGCAAATTTGCAGGTGTCTACATAAATTGGTAAAGTGAGATTTGAAGGTGTTCCAGCCGTCCCAGAGTTATTCTTCCACACAAAAGGTCAGTAAAGTTCGTTTGGCCAACTTAGGTGCACAAGATATGTGGAGCCTATCATCATCATCATCATTTATTTATATAGCGCCACTAATTCCACAGCGCTGTACAGAGAACCCATTCACATCAGTCCCTGCCCCATTGGAGCTTACAGTCTAAATTCCCTACTATAGACACACACTCACACACTCACACACAGACAGACAGAAAGGGAGAGACTAGGGTCAATTTTTGATTGCAGCCAATTAACCTACCAGTATGTTTTTGGAGTGTGGGAGGAAACTGGAGCACCCGGAGGAAACCAACACAAACACAGGGAGAACATACAAACTCCACACAGATAAGGCCATGGTCGGGAATCGAATTCATGACCCCAGTGCTGTAAGGCAGACGTGCTAACCACTACGCCACTGTGCTGCCCTACAATAATGTGCTTATAGACCAATGTATTTATAAATAAAAATGCCCATGTATGACCTGAAGTCTTGTTATCCTCTTAATAGCAACAGTTATTTAAAACTTTAGTGATGATTAGGAGTAGAGAAGATCCAAAATGGCCACGAACATATTCAATGTACAAGGTTCACGAGTTTTGTCGTTCATGTTCGTTGTTTGCAATCAAGATTCTCGTTAACATTAGTGTTTTGAAATATTTCTAGATTTAAACACTGTATAAAGAAGATTTTTTTATTTTTAATTTGAACGGCGACCACAGTGTTTGTAATTCGCCGTTAGTTTCCCATATCTGCCATTAAAAAAGTTGAACACGTAACAATTTAAGCTCAAATGTGGTCGAATCGACTCAAGTTGAACCTGTCCTTGAATTTGACTCAATTTTTTAAATGATTCTGGAAATAATGTTTTATTTTTGTGCCGATTTTGTCAAACCGGTTTGAGAACTGGTGCACGGACATCTGTTCAAGAACCTCTAATTAAGAGAAATTATGAAAGCAACATTTTCTCCTTTTCAATCCCATCTTCATTCCAAGCTGCTGACCGCAAGGGGCAACAAAACCATTACAGCAAATGGGCAATTGTATAGCTCAGTGAAGAATACCTTCAATTAATCATAGAAGACACCCCCAGAGTCCAGTAGGGGATGTAATTGTCTTTTAGCAAAATATAGATGAAGAATTAATAGTTATCATCTAAATTGTATTTTAAGTTTGTCGTTTATAGCACACAATATTAATAAATAATGAATGTATAACGCATTATATTTTGCATTGTGAGTTAGCGCAGCAGGAACACCTGACCACTGCCTCACCTTACGATATTCCGGACACAAAGCCACAAGCGTTGTCAGATTTAATTTTATTGCAGCTGTCTGAGAAATAACAGGGATCTCCAAGCATTTCAAACATTTAATAACGTACCCTCATTGCCTCAGAGGAAATAAAATGTCCAATTCTATGTACACTCGGATAAATACATTTTGTAACAGAAGCATCATAGCTAGTGGCGCTGGATAAGCTGCTAGTCTTATATCTCCGGAGACCCAGGTTCAAGTCTGGTTTAGGTCAGATATTGAGGGAAGACAGGAAGACTCTTTTTTTTTAATTATAAGTTTGGCATTAAAATGTTTTATTTTCAGAGTCAAATAATAATCTCATATATTGTGGGTGTATCATTTGACAGCAAAAAGTTTTTTTGGAGGGGAAAAAAAAATCACCCCAAAACCAATTGAGCAAAGAAAAGTTAATGAATAAAACAGGTCTGTTCTAAAATGAAAAAAAAAAAAACAACGACAACAAGAACAAATTCTGAATTCATCATAAATTATTAGTACGTGGATGATGGAAGAAAACTAAAAGTAGCAAAACTTCATATTGACACAGGCTAATCTAATTCACGATCATCACTGAGTAAACTAGTAATCTAGTAAATAATAATTGCTACGGATAGTAAAATTATCACGTGCTCGATACATTAAGGAAAGTAAAGCAAAAAAAATGAGTAACTTTGCACCTTGGCAAAACCATGTTGCTATTTGAGGGGTGCAAATTAATTTATTATTTTGCACATAAGGAAAATACTGTCTGTTTTGTCCTGTAGCACACAAATACTTGATAGCTTTATTTTTACACTGACATTGAAGTTGATCTAGGACATGCCCTACCCCAATTGTAAATCTGCCCCCAGCTCTAAATTTACTCCCCCTGTCCTCCAATGTAACATGGTTTTGCCAATGTGAAAAGTTACTCCTTTTTTGCTTTACTTTCCTTAGTGAATCAGGCCCCAAATGTTTACATTTACAATGCAAACCAATTTAGAATTACAATGTCATAAGCATATACTTCAACCACAGGAAGATAACATTGATTATGGAATAGACCATTATTATTATTAAGATGATGGACCAGGTTGAACAATTTTTGAATCAGGAAATTCCATGTAGAATGTTGGATTTAATCAATAATGCATCCTCTCATGTATCCAAATGCAAACACAAGATTCTGTTTTGGGGCGGGGAGATGTGTGGTGGAGGGGGGGGGGTACAGTTTTAGCCATTTTTAGCATGGTCATATGAAGACATTTTTATTCAATCTATTAAAATCTTTTGCAAATATATATTTCATATAGTCTGAATTTCCTAAAAACAAGAAGTTACATTAAATAGGAACAGATCTACAGACCTATTAAACTTTCATAACTATATATAAATATTCAGCATGCAAAATAACACAGATCTAAATAATAAAAATGGGAAACCCCCCTCCCAAAAAAGCCTGATAGTAATCAAATCACTTTATTTTAATTGAACTTCCATTATTTTTTTTGCTTCTTCATTTTATATTGAGGCATGGAATTGTTTTTCTTCTTAATAATTTATCCAATCAGAACAATGACCAATAATGCCAATTGACACATTCTGTAACACATGTTATACCCAATGTGACTACATGCTCTAACATAGGCTTGGATGCCAATGACACATTCTATAACACATGCTCTACCAATCAGTGCAGAGTTAATGCTAGACCAAGTCTGCAATAATGTATGTGTATTTGGTCTAACTATATATATATATATATATATATATATATATATATATATACATAAGTTAACCCGTGCATGATACTCATGCATTTTAGTCAAATCAAGCTACTTAAGGTGTTAAAAAGGTTCTTGTCATGCATTTGGGGCTAGGCCAGGCCTCCTCAGGGGAAGAGCGTTACTTCCTGATGTAAGTGCCCTTTTTTAACGTGGTTTTGTCCACATGTCACCACCTCATCATTCTTCTCCATCACCTCATCCTTCATCTTCATCGCCACATCCTTGATCTCCATCGTCTTACTGTTCTAAAACCTCTCGATACACAACGTTTCTGCTAAACACCTTATCGCTGTGCTCAATCAGTCTTCCTTGAAGGGCAGTATTCATAACCTGCACTTTCACATCACTGCTTCTCCGTACTCGTGAAAATGCGACAAAATTGTCCATGACCAAACACAGGCTCTGGTAAATAAATACCCACACGGTCAAGAGTTTGAGCCCTCAACTGGTAAATTTAGCCTTTACTACCCCTCCCACGGGGGGGAAGATGGAAGTTAATCGACTTCACTATTATAAATTTTTTGTCAAATAATGTCAGTATACTAAATTTCAGGTCAATTGGATGAGCCCTTTTTGAGAAAATAGTTTTTTCCACACACGCCGCTAGGCTTATATATATTAGATATATATATATATATATATATATATATATATATATATATATATATATATATATAGTTTGAGAGAGAGAGGGAGTGATTATCATATTTGGATTCTCTTTATCAACACAGGCCTGGGTAATACAGATAATATCTGGATAAAGTAGAAACTACCCACTAGTATTCCTGACCTATATAGCAGTTATAAATCTATACAACTATTCAGATTTTCATCTGCCCTCAACTGCTCATTTGGTTCAATTTATTTATGGTAATTAAGGGTAATATGTGTGTATATCCTTGATAATAAGTATATAAATATCGTGCGCCAACCCATTTTGTTCCAAATCTTTCCAATTTCCTTGCCTGGAACAAAATGTCAGCGTGCCAGTTTACAGCAGCTGCAAATTAATGTTTTAGTAAAATTACAACAAACTGCCTTTTCATTTTTCTATTTACGCTCTGTCTGGAAAATCATTTCTCAAGCCTTCATACCTGAAAATAAATAAATAACCGACAATAATAATTTTTAAGTTTAAAAGAGACCTTATCAGACCCATTATTGCATGGAAAATTGGTTCTTTCAAACTAATCAATTCCATTTTCTAGAAAAGGCATTTATGTAACGGTGCCTCATACGGAGAGAGTCTGCATACTTTCACAACCTTTACTACAAGAATCAAAAGGCAATCCTTGTTTTATAAGTCAATAAAATATACTCACTTCTTTAAAAGCTTGAGAAAAGCCAAAGGAATTGGGAGGATAGATCTGGAGACGTTACCAGTCCATTTAATACTACATTTTGGCGGATAGAAGAACCATTGAGGAAAATTGCAATTCATACAGGTATCTGCCAACTTCTCTGTAGTCTACTGAGAACAAAAACAGTAATGAAGAAATACCTGCTACAATTTGTGACTAAACAATATGATAATTTAGTAATTCTGCCACAAATAATTAAATAGATGTTGATATTAAAAAAATGTGTTAATTATAAATAATAAGAGATCAACTATTTTTTAATGCCTCTAAACGCTAACCCTGAAATGTTCAGATATGAACCATTAAAGTAAAATGATAAGTACTAATTACCATGACATTGCCGAAAGCCAAAACTCCTCCTACATCTTTAAGACAGGGTCTCAATGGGACCTGATACATCAGAAATTTGGGCTATTGTGACGTCAATTGTTTGAATCAACCAATGTGCATCTCTGCAAGGCAAGACTGACAAGTTGTTAGTCCTTCTATGTCTGCTCTGTTAGAGTAGCACCTCCCTCCTACCATGGAAGGAGAGAGAATGGTGGGCCTCTTTAGTTACATATAAACAGTCCAATTATCTCATCTATTTTGTTCAACTCAGTAATGCACAACTTTTGATGTGTATATTGATGTCAAACAAAAGTTGTACTTGCTCTACAAGGTTGATTTCTAAAATTAAAATAGGATTTTAACAAACCAGATTCTAGAACCCCACTTTGATAATAATAATCATCATCATCATCATTTATTTATATAGCGCCAACATATTCCGTAGCGCTTTAATTAATTAATAATTTAGTTGAGCAGAGCACCCCTGGTGTAGAACCTGCACAATCGAATCCAGATGTTGATGGATCGCTCCTATGTGTTGTTGTTTCTCAGATTCCTGCCATGTATACTAAATAAAATGCTCTACCTCAGTATGTAACCTATTTCTATCTCCCTTAAAAGACTTTTATTTTCCCTCTAGAGAGGGGTAAAATGATTCGGTAAATCTTGACCAACCTTCTGTCTTGCAGAACTTAAGAATCTCTTAGCAGAGATTGTGCTGAAAAATGTTTTTTTTTTTAATCAAATATTTTATTCATTTTTTTCCAAACAAAACAGAAATAAAAATAACAAAATAACAGATATAGTTCCATTGCGGTGGTAATCATTTTCACGATTACCACCATTCCGACACGGAGGAGTACTACACTTAAATTCCGAATGTGGTAAAAAAAACGATTGTAATATAAGCAGACTTAACCTGACCATGCTGCTATCGGTTTGGAGGTAAGTGTTTAAACACTTAACCTGCAGGGTCCTGACATTGCCTCTTTAAATTAAAAGTGATACAGGTAGCAATGACGTGAAAATCTATTGACGAACACCTGACTAGTCGAAATAACTTCGAGTCATCATCCTGCTGCGATCGGAGATCTACAGCGCCGGTTTGGAGGTAAGTCTGCTTATATTACAATCGTTTTTAACCACGTTCGGAATTTAAGTGTAGTACTCCTCCGTGTCGGAATTATCCGCACCGTTAAATAGTACTCAACCCGTTCCATTGTATATCGAATTCCACACTAAATGAGTATAACAAGTAAATCAACTCTAGATGTTAAACGTTGTATTAATATCAAAGTAGATTTGAAATGTGATGTGTTTAAAGATACTTGCATACCTATCCTGGGTATCGACAGCCCTGGAGGGAAGATGTCATAAACAAAACAAAACGTGAATGACAATAAATCAAGTGTCTTAGTATAGCTTAGTCTTATAGATAATGTATATGATTATGGATTTAGTAATAGGGAGAGGGGGAGGATAAGGGGGGGGGGCGCTGGGAGCATGTAACACGGATCAAAGTTGGTGGACAAAGATTTCACCAAATATTTTGAATTTTTCTATCTGGACCACACTTTAAAGTATTTCAGCATGGTATGTTGTGAATGATACATGAATCTCTCATGTCCTACATTGACCAGGGCCACCCTGCTAGTAACTTGAGGTTTTTCTTGGGCCATCCGCGTTTTAGCAATAATTACTTTGGCCAGGGCAAGAAGATTGAGAACATATCTGGTAGCACTTTTATTTAGCAAAATATTAATTCCTAGACCAAAGATACATGTCCTGGAGAACAGCAATGGGATCTTGACACCTGTACTTCTTATATACTTTACTACTCGCAACCAAAATTCCCCAACGATAAGGCAACTCCAAAGTAGGTGCCAGAAAGTAGCGTCAGTATCTCCGCATTTTGGGCAGTTAGCATCCGACCTGGCACCCATCCAAAACAACCTGCGTGGAGAGTAATATACTCTATGTAGGATATACAGTTGAACTTGACTGTATGGGGTACAAGAGGTAGGTTCCCTAGTGCTGTCCAATATATAACTTCAATCCTCATCAGTTACAGGACCCATATTAGTTTCCCATCCTTGGCGTAGTCATCAACATCATCATCTATTTATTTATATAGCGCCACTGATTCCGCAGCGCTGTACAGAGAACTTTTCAATTTGTGCGAAATGTGCCACAATTTTGCTCATCTCTACTCACTAACCTACTGCACTGTTTCACTCTCTGGCAATATCCCTATAAATCCTAGTTGTCTACCTTTTGGACGTATCCTTACATCATCACGTAGCGGGAATTGGTCATAGCGACGCGTTTCGCACCATCAGGCCGCACCAGCACTGCACGATTATGCAAATCGAATCCTGTGCAAGAGAGTCGAGACTGATGTTACAAAATGAAAATCCCCTCACTTCAAAAGGAAATTAAAAACCTGAGATGGTGGCTTTCTTTCCCACGGGTCTGGAAGTACTCCCAGAAATTTGGGAGTCTTGCAGACATTCCGGATAGTAAACTAATATAATACTATCAGATATATGTTAATATGTTCTGCACAGTTTCTACTATTCCAAAACAGCAGGAATGGACACTTTCTCTACCCCTACGGTCTGTACATCTATTATATTTGTGGGAACTCTATTCCAGCAAAAAAATTCTTACAGGAACTTTGTAGAATACAAATGAATTTCTCTCTTTAGATCTATTTCGAATGTATAGCCTTCATTGAAAGAAATAATTTTGATATACTGAATCTAGCCCACTAAAAATAAGGAAATTTGCTGTGGTTGAAAGATTGCTTATGTACCAGACAGCCAATAACGGCCAATTATGTTTCAATAACGTGAAGCCCACCGTTCAAAAGATTTGGCTTTTAAAATATTTAATATTTCAGCATGATGTACCTTTAAGACAGTTTTAAGAACGTCTCAGGGCTGAAGGCTCTGTTCGTCTGTTCTGAAACACCATTGCCTACATGACCAGGGGAACTCGGGGCTCCCAGGCTGGAAGAATCGCACTGCACCCTGCAGAGCCGATTTCCTAAAACTGGAACAGATGTAAGCAGTCTGGAAAAATGAAATGAAAGGCACATTTAGGATTTATGAAGCTGAAAATCAAAAACGGAGTGGAAATTACTGTATGTGAGGGACAAAAAACTGTGCTGTTTGTGTGGAATTTTTAACGGTAGTCAATGTCGCCCCACAATGCACTGTGGTGCTGGCAGGTTCAATTAATTTATTTTCTTGATTATAGACAATGTTGAAAGATGTTATACTGAATACAATCAGGAAAACAGACTAATATTACACCAATCCTTGAACTTATTTGATCTTACTCAGCCTTATTACCTGCTGCAGGAAGACAATTCAAAGGGGTATATTTACTAAACTGCAAGTTTGAAAAGTGGAGATGTTGCCTATAGCAACCAATCAGATTCTAGTTATCATTTATTTAGTACATTCTACAAAATGACAGCTAGAATCTGATTGGTTGCTATAGGAAACATCTCCAAATTTTTCAAACCTGCAGTTTAGTAAATCTACCCCAAAGTCTTTTCTACTTGCACAAATTTGTCTGCCTATGGAGGTCACAAGAGCTCACCCACGTCCCTGTTTTGGGCACTGCCCCTTGAAAATCATTCTTATTGAAAGGGAAATCCACAAACGCTTTTTCAATTTTTATCCCCCAATTAGAGATGAGAAAAGTGGAATTTAAAACAAATTAAATTTTGCTGTAGAAAAGACTATTTAACAGAGGTGTGTAGTTAGTCTTTGCGTTGCGATTCCCCATGTACAGTGGCCTGTGTGAAAACATTTTAAAAATTAAAATACAGGTAGTACCCCTCAACTAATCCAAGTGCTGTTCATCTGACAGTCGTATAATCATTAATAAGACTAGAAAGCAACTTATAATTACCATTGATTTGTAAGGCTCCGTCGCGCTAAAAGGTGGTAAAAACTGGACATACATAAAACAGGGACAAGGTAGACATACTTAGGGGCATATTCAATCAGCCATGTTACTTGCAAAAGTAACACGGCGTTAAGAGTATTACTGTTATTACGGTAATTCTAACCCGGATTTCAGCTCGCAGCTCCCTTAGCTGCGAGCAGAAAGCCGGCGTTAAAGGTACCGTAATAACGGTAATTACGTGCATTATTACAAGCCGCGTTTCTTTTGACAGTTATGCGGCCAATTGAATATGCCCCTTAATGTAGGTGTGAAAACAAAGTAGCAATAAAGAATAACAATAATTATTACTTCCCTACCACACACACACACCAAAAAATAAATTTTGTAGGATGGATTGAAGCAGGGATAGATGAGCAAGAGGAATGCCAGATAGGAGGAGGTTGCAGTAGTCTAGGTGGGAAATGATGAGAGAGTGGATAAGAGTTCTGGTAGCAAAACTAACACTCTCATAGTGGACATGAGTGTGGCGTCTCCAGATATAGTAAAAAACCAGCCCCCGACTGCTCAATACAGGGATGAAGACTGGGGGGAAGAAAATTAAGAAATAATAGTAAAAAATCTTTATTGTGTGAGTGCGTGCATGAGTGTAAGTATGTGTGTGTGTGTTTGTGTCTATGTTTATTCATTCCCACAGGCAGCTAGGCACATACACACAGACCAGGGCCAGTTTAGCTGGAAGCCAATTACATAATTACATTAATTTACAATTATTATTAAATGACAGAAGAAAACAGGCTTATTTCTGAAATAATCTGAGATTACTCACTGGGGAGAATTAAAAAATGCACATTCTTGTCCAAGCTGAATTCCAGCGGAGATGGAAAGACAGCCGCATATAGACAGGGAGGGTGGGGGCACTGCCTGCTGGTAATAGGATCTCTGACGGCTTTGAACACTGCGTATAACGAGGAGCTGTCTGTTAGATCCACCCTCACTATCAGAATATCCGAACCCTAACGTGTACTATGTCCTGCAAATACCTTACTTTCTTTTAGGAATTTTGAGTGGTCCAAAAAAAAAAAAGAAACAGTCTAATATTTGGACAGCGGAGACTGCCGGCCAATGTTCTTAGACATATGAGCGTGAAAACTAAAATATTATAGCTTTATGTGTCTCTACAGGCAGACTTTTCATGCAATTCAAAGGATAGTGCAGGAAAAGGGGGAGGGGGAGAGTTGCCCTTCTTCTGCCAGACTGATACAGTCCAAAAACAACTGGGTTGTAGGCATATTTTCCACTGAGGTATATTAAGCAGGCTAAGTGTTGCTCTAAGGTTTTGGTTTAGGAAAGTGCTAACTTTTCCCAAGCTCGCTCCATGCAGGTGGGGGAAGTCGTTAGCTGAGGTTTAACCAAACACACGACCTACGTTTTTACTGCATTAGAAGGAGTTAAAGCGGAGTCACAGTACTGCAGTGCAGGTGGTTAAATGCCCCATAAATTAGAAGGATTGGCACCAGCACTCAAGAAGTAACGACTTACCCGCTTGGGTGTGGCTTTAGCAAATATGGTTTGGCATCAGGTGCATTGGGGTACAGAGTGGATGGTGGGGGATTTGTACTTTTGTGCTCTTGTATTTTGGGAGGTATTCAATTATTTAGTTTACGTTAACGATGATGCCTCATTGAACTGTGGAATTGGGCATGTTTCTATGTCAGAATTTGACCTGAAGAGTCTATCTATCTATCTATCTATCTATCTATCTATCTATCTATCAACAGTCATGGCCAAAAGTTTTGAGAATAACACAAATATTATTTTTCACACACTCTGCTGCCTCAGTTTTTATTATGGCAATTTGCACATACTCCAGAATGTCATGAAGAATGATCAGATTAATTGCAATTAATTTCAAAGTCCCTCTTTGCCACGACAAGGAGCTTTATCCCAAAAACAACATTTCCACTGCATTTCAGCCCTGCCACAAAATGACCAGCTGACATCAGGTCAGTGATTCTCTCGTTAACACAGGTGAGAGTGTTGACGAGGACAAGGCTGGAGATCACTCTGTCATGCTGATTGGTTAGAATGAAAGCTTTAAAAGGAGGGTGGTGCTTGAAATCATTGTTCTTCCTCTGTTAACCATGGTTACCTGCAAGGAAAAACGTGTAGTCATCATTGCTTAGCATAAAAAGGGCTTCACAGGCAAGGATATTGCTCCTAGTAAGATTGCACCTAAATAAACCAGTTATCGGATCATCAAGAACTTCAAGGAGAGATTCAATAGTTGTGAAGGGTGCCCAAAAACATCCAGCAAGCACCAGGACCATCTCCTAAAGTTGATTCAGCTGTGGGATCGGGGCACCACCAATGCAGAGCTTGCTCAGGAATGGCAGCAGGCATGTGTGAGTGCATCTGCACGCACAGTGAGGCGAAGACTTTTGGAGGATGGCCTGGCGTCAAGAAGGCCAGGAAAGAAGCCACTTCTCTCCAGGATAAACATCAGAGACAGACTGGTATTCTGCAAAAGGTACAGGGATTGGACTGCTGGGGACTGGGGTAAAGTCATTTTCTCTGATGAATCCTCTTTCAGATTGTTTAAGACATCTGGAAAAACGCTTGTCCAGAGAAGGAAAGGTGAGCGCTACCATCAGTCCTGTGTCATGCCAACAGTAAAGCATCCTGAGACCATTCATGTATGGGGTTGCTTCTCAGCCAAGGGAGTGGGCTCACTCACAATTGTGCCTAAGAACACAGCCATGAATAAAGAATGGTTCCAAAACATCCTCCAAGAGCAACTTCTCCCAACCATCCAAGAACAGTTTGGTGATGGACAATGCCTTTTCCAGCATAATGAAGATCCTTGCCATAAGGCAAAAGTGGTAACTAAGTGGCTCGGGAATCAAAACTTTTAAATTTTGGGTCCATGTCCAGGAAACACTCCAGACCTTAATCCCATTGAGAACTTGTGGTCAATCCTCAAGAGGCGAGTGGACAAACAAAAACCCACAAATTCTGCCAAACTCCAAGCATCAATCAATCTATCTATCTATCTATCTACTGTTGGATTATACTTATGGCTAGCATGGCTGCAAGAGGAGACATAATTGGCTTGGACCGAGGGGCGGTTATTTGGGCTCACTTGGGCAGGACATTCAGAGACCAAGGCAGCTCAACCTGTTAATGTTTCACGAGTAACGGTGTTTACTCATCAACATCATCAGCAAAGGGTAGCAGCGGGTGGAATACATACCCCAGGATTATGATATCCAGGTAAGTCAAACAGACGAGCAAATGCAGAGCAATTGACTGCAAATCTGAGCACCAGAACCAGGATGACGGTTGTTTCCACCAATATAATATTGCCGGATAAAGTGACTTCCACCCCCAAGATGTTGCTCTCTCTGTTGCATCTGCCTACAGGTTAAAGATAATGATCCTGCAATATTATATTGGTGGAAACAAGTTTCATCCTGGTTCTGGCCCTTATGAATGTGACCATAATGTTGCCAAACCAGGTAAGCACACAATCAGTCTGCTAGTACACAGTTTTCCTATTACATCCAATCAGTATATAAAATTGACTACACTATTTTACTGTCTCCCTCTACGTTCACTTTTATTGTTAGTTCCTTAACTAGCTGAGGATTAAGAAAGTAACAACTGCAACTTTTATACTGACTATTGCAATTTATTATTGATTCTAATTTGATGCCCTGTTGCAGGTCTGGACAACCTGTGGCTCTCCAGGTGTTGTGAAACTACAAATTCCAGCATGTTTTGCCAGCTATCGGTCGGCTATCAGCTGGCAAAGCATGCTGGTTGTTTTAGGTTGTCCAGGAGTGCACTATGGTATGAAGACTGAGTAGCA
Organism: Mixophyes fleayi; assembly: GCF_038048845.1. Lineage (NCBI taxonomy): Eukaryota > Metazoa > Chordata > Amphibia > Anura > Limnodynastidae > Mixophyes > Mixophyes fleayi. The sequence continues at coordinate 13,160,503 of NC_134413.1, forward strand.
TTCTGGGGTCAAGGCCGCTATTAAAGGGTCCTTTATTTAAAAGGGAAAGATTTACAAACCCTAAATAAGGAAAATTGGAGGTGTTGCCCATAGCAACCAATCAGATTCTAGCTATCATATATTAGAATGTACTAGATAAATGATAGTTAGAATCTGATTGGTTGCTATGGGCAACACCTACACTTTTCCTTTTCCTACGGTTTAGTAAATTTGCCCCTAGATTTGCAATATATTCATTTTATTCACTATTGTGTTAAGTAGCACAGACTTTTTTTTAGAGAGAAAATTGCTATGTTATTTATTTAAAGATGAAAGGAACAAGACGAAAATTGTATTCCAACTTCTCATATTACTTCCTATAATGTGTCTGAAATGTTATCGGTGGCAAATTGTTTATAGCCGTTGGCAATTATTCTAGAAGAAAAAAAGAGTAAAGCTTGGAATATTTTGTTTCCTTATAAGCTGGAAACAGCAGGGAAAAAAAGACTTTGCTATAGGTCAATTTGGCCTCAGTTGTAGAAAACAGCTGAGTTTTAAGCCAAAATTGCAGCTCTTTCATTACCGAGAAACTGGTGGAGTGACACGAATTCTGAGAGTCTGCGGATAAATGACTTGCTACGTATGAATACATGAATACTTGCCTTTCTTGAAATGTTGTGCCTGTCATTAGTGATATATAGCCTCATCTTCATTCACTCCATATTTTCTTTTAAAAAAAAAATAGAACAAAATAAAACAGGGACTAAATGTCGTTCCTTGGAATTTAGTAGAAAAAAAACAACACTTGTGAAACGGGCCAGAAATAGCCGAGCAGCTAAGCTGTGGTTGAGAGCAGAATTTGGCCTCTTGTATGACCCAGTTTTCCTGGGTCTGTCCCAGGTATTTACATTTTAAAATCATTAATTTACTATGCTTACTTTCCTAGAATTTTACATCTTGCTACATTTGGGTTAATGAGATTAGCGGGAATAGATTAACATAATTGTTTTGTCAAATTAAGCACTCAAAAAATGATTAAGATGGCTGTTACAGGAAAAATCTTGGCAAAATAATATTTTAATAGAAAGCCCTCTTCTACAAACTGCTCAAAGCACGGAAGTACCACCCAAGGGATTGGCATGGTGCTGGCAGCTCCCAGGAAAGAACCACTTGATTGGGGGCGCAAACAGAGACACACCATGTACAGCCAAGCGGCTTAGTCCTGAGAAGACTGGTAGTGTGGTACAAGTTGAAGTCAAAGGACTGCAGAAGGTAGAAAGTAATGGACGACGCCAAAGTCGTCCATTACTTTTGTGGCGAATGAAGCTGTGGTTGGAGAAGGTAGAATCGTGGAGGAGGGAAGCTGTGGTTGGGGAAGGTAGAACTGTGGGGAATGAAGCTGTGGTTGGAGAAGGTAGAACTGTGGGGAATGAAGCTGTGGTTGGAGAAGGTAGAATCTTGGAGGAGGGACTCTGTGGTTGGAGAAGGTAGAATCGTGGGGGAGCGAAGCTGTGGTTGGAGAAGGTAGAACTGTGGGGAATGAAGCTATGGTTGGAGAAGGTAGAGCCATGGGAATGAAGCTGTGGTTGGAGAAGGTAGGATCGTGGAGGAGGGAAGCTGTGGTTGGAGAAGGTAGAATTGTGGGGAATGAAGCTGTGGTTGGAGAAGGTAGAGCCATGGGAATGAAGCTGTGGTTGGAGAAGGTAGGATCGTGGAGGAGGGAAGCTGTGGTTGGAGAAGGTAGAACTGTGGGGAACAAAGCTGTGGTTGGAGAAGGTATAATCGTGGGGGAACAAAGCTGTGGTTGGCGAAGGTAGAATCATGGGAATGAAGCTGTGGTTGCAGAAGACAGAATTGTGGGGAATGAAGCTATGGCTAGAGAAGGTAGAATCGTGGAGGAGGGAAGTTGTGGTTGGAGAAGGTAGAACTGTGGGGAACGAAGCTGTGGTTGGAGAGGGTAGAATTGTGGGATAAGAAGCTGGCAATTAGAGGCAGATGCAATGCTGAGTACCCATCCAACAGTGGAGGTCTATGGATAAGGCTGCCTTACTAGTTGGAGAAAGTGGAGACTTTAATTAGAATATTCATGATAAGAAAACTTATCAGAGAGTTGTGCAGTTCAGCAGTTTTAAGTTGTACTTTAAGAAATGTTCTTGAAAATGCACCCTGCCCCCCTCTCCCTTAATAATGGGGTTCCTCTACTAGTACTCCTTTCTTCTGCATAACCCCTAAATAAATTTGTCCTTCACAAAGGAGGAGCTGCTATCAGGTCCTGATTATCCAATAGGCAAACTAGGCTGCAACCTAGGGCACAAGTCTTTTTGGGGGGGCACAACATTTTTTGGGGTGCACAATTGTGACACATTATGCTATACAGTTCTGGATATAATAAATATAAAATGAGTGGCAAGGATTGCTGTGATTATTTTAAAAAGCCATGTGGAGCTGATTTTCAAAAATGTGGGAATATAAACCTTGGTGAGGGGAAGGGGTGAAGGAAGCCTGGCACAGAAGGAGAGGTGGCGCTACGAGCGCAGTAGTCTAAGGTGGTCTAAACTCTTAATCAGGCCCTGACTGTTATGTGTCATTACTGCTGCTCTCATTTCGGCAATGGTGGGAATTCCTGTTACATTGGCATCATGGCATGCTCAGGGTGGGCTCGATGCAGAAAGCTGGGTGCCAAAAGCAATCAGTGGATGAGAACTAGGGCAGATACTAAACTTGGAAAGAAAAGCTTCACACCTTACGCAACATAACTGCTGAGACCGATGTCTGTAACACCTGTGGTTCCATCCATCAAGATTTAATGAATGTGGTAAGTTATGATACATACACCAGTCTATTAATAGTGTGAAGTTAGTTCCACATTGAGGTGACATACAAGTATTGTAGCAGCTGGTTGCAGAAATTGTAGCTTTGAAAAATATTAATGTCACTGCTTAAGCTAAGGGAAAGCCACTAATATTTTTACAATTCCTGTATATTTAGAAATAAAGAAAACATTGAATTATTGCACCCACCACCCACAAATATTTCTACTTTGCCTAGGCTGCCTAGTATAGAGAGACCTCAGGTTTATTCCTCCCTTATCATGGTAGTGGTCGGTTGCTTTTAACTTGAGGAGAGACAGAATAAAGTTATCTCTTTACTAAACACATCCAGTCCCATTGTTGAAAAGCACATGGGCACTTCCTAGCCTCCATACTGTGCAGTGGTTAAGTTTATAACTATATACCCCAAGAGGCTGCAGCTATGTTATGGTTGACTAGCATCATTGAGGATGCACAGAAAGTTATTGCTGCTGGTAGTTTGGGACTCTAGTGATGAGTGTTTGAGCGGTTCAGTATAAACAAGAGAATTTATTTGACTATGATCATGTCAAGGATACTCCTACTTTTTGTGCACTTGTTAAGTACTGATACATGTCTCTTACACAATTTTTTTTTTACATGCGTCCAACTTTAAATTGAGCCCAATGGTGTCTAAGAGGTGCCTTGTTTATGTATACGCATTAGGAGATAAGGGAATGAAGTGCAAGGGGTGGAGAGTGAGCATTTCAGTGGTGATCCCTATTCTGTGGCTGCCCATAGAGCATCTAAAGAGCCACAATATCACCAGCAAGGAGTACTTTAATTGGCGTTCCTGTGCTCCATCTAAGTAAACTTTATTTATGGAAATATCTACAGATCAACCAGTGTTACAGATAAATTATAACACTTAGGGGGGACTTCAAAGTAACTCGGCCTGTGCACTATTACCGTTACTAAAGTAATAGTGCGCATTATTACCATTAGTAGGGTAATCTTTAACTCTGATTTTTGCTTGCAGCTCCCTGAGCCACGAACAGAAATTACTGTATTATCGTTAATAGAGCACAGGCCGCGTTCCTTTCAGCAGTAACGCGGTCAATTGAATTCCCCCTTAGAAAAAAGACAATCCCATTATGTCAGAAATTATTATCACTTATTTACATAGGGCCAATCATATTACACATCAGTCCTTGCCCTATTTGATCTTATAATCTAAATTACCTACCATTTTGTCAGTAGCCAGCTAACCTACAAATATGTTTTTGGAGTGTGGTAGGAAACTCACGCTAACGCTAACACTCCACACAGATAGTGCCCTGGTCAAACTCATGACCCTAGTGCCGTGATGATGCACCAATCCTAACCACTGTGCATCACTGTTATTGGCTACATAATAAGAGATTGTTAAAGGCTGTAGTTCTAGCTCTACAGTAGGCCACAGCCTGCTTTGATGTTTTTTAGACATTTCAGTCTTAGTCGGGAAATGCATACGGTATCTCCACAGACAAATCTATTAGAATTGGACTATAGAAAAGTGCCAATCTATGTGCCACAGTTGTGTGACTGAGAATGCAGTCATTTGAGCTGCTGGGACATCAATGAGCCGTTCTTGTGCGGCAAACAGCCATTCCACACAGTGCATTTCTGCAAAAAAAGACATAGCGCCAACTATGTGTTAGGATTGCAGCTACTGATAAGCCTTTAGAACCGAGCTAGTAGAGGTCTTCACGTATAGCAGATGTCTTTCCTATATACATTCGACTGTACTTGGATGCCCCCAGGACTATGGTAGTAGAGGCTTATCAGGATAACCGCGGTGTAGGATAAGGTAACTGGAAGACTGGAGGCGGAGGCCAGAGTCAAACCTGGGTAGCAAAACCGTGGCCAGAAGAAGGGTCAGAGTACAGGCCAAAGGTCAGGGCTGGTGGCAATCAAGCAGGTCCAAAATTCAAGCAACGGTCAGGGTTACAGGCAATCCGGCAAAGTCCAAGAGTCCAGGCAAGGTCACAATGAAGTATCAATCAGGATGTAAGAAAACAAGCACTTCAGCAACACACAGGCGGTGGACACTATAACCGGCAGGGGGGCCTCCCTGTCTTAAATACATGGAGGAGCCAATCAAAAACAGGAAGGCACAGGAGGGGTATAAGCCCCAGAAGTGATTTAATTTATAAGCTGACATTGCGCACGCACCCAGCTGGCTGGGTCATGGCGGTGAAATGAAGAGTGTCCCGGCCGTTGCCATGGTGATGGCTGGGACAAGAACCGAGAGTGACATTCTGGTTTTCATGCCGATGGCCAGGACGCAACCAGGGAGCCGGAGCCAAATTTAAAAAAAATTGTCGCCTGATCCGCCTGTCTGTGACCTCTTCCCACTTATGTGGCAAGCTGTCAGTCACTCTGTGTATTCTGTGTTAAAGAAGAAGCTTCCCGCTCGCTAGACAACCTGCTGCAAAGGAGTAAAGGAGTGCACAGTGGACTTATTTAGTTAATTATAACAAGAACATTATTGAACTCAGTGACACACAGCCTTTGATACTTGTTAAATCTGCACTACCATCTAAGAGATTGTGGCTTGTCGTTAGTCTTCCCTCTCACACCCCAGTCTGCCGCCAAAAGCGACGAAAGGCTTTGGTTTACTGGGTCTGCTTTACATAACCAGGAGAGGCCCAGGAAGAAATGGCTGCATCTCGCATGGAGCAGACTTCACCTAGAGTAGGAATTAGTTAACCTAACCAAGTAGGTGGTACTGCAGCTTTAATATCAAATAGGGATCAAATTGCTCTTTAAACAATTTACGACTCTCATTAAAGTCTTCAAGTTTTATTGAATTGGTTCATCTTTAATCATGACCTGAAGCACACAGATGGATCCATTAACATTACATTTTTGGAGGAACTTTGGGGCACGTAAAAAATTTTGTTTTTAAAATGTCTTCACTGGCAGAGAATGGACTATTTAAAACAAAAATTAATTTTACATAACTGTGTATGACCTCAGTTGCCGAAATGGAAGTGAAGTCCATATTAGTAACCAGGTATTTGCAGAATCTGCTGTTGTTTCCAGAGTTGGTTGCAGGAGGTATTTTTGGAGTAAATGGTTTGGCCCTAATGATATTTAATTGCTTATCCAGGATAACTAAGCTCTGCTGGGTGTTTAGTAGTGTGTAAGGCTTCCAAAGGTAAAGTTTACAGACAGACTGTGAATGGGAACACTCTGTGACTATGATGAATCGTTTGGTTGCGTCATTCTACTCTCCGCCATTGTTTTGGAGTCATTCCAATCAGTCCTCCTCCGCGCTCTTTTAAAGAGCATTTAACCCTTTATGTTAATTCAATACACTTTATCCTGGTTTCACAGTTGAAATGACATTTCTGAGAATGAAACAAACAAACCAATGTTTTAAAACAATCTTATTTAAAATATTATTTTGGGGGTTTTTTTTGGCGCATTACGCCAAAAGCAAATTTTTCTTGCCTGATCCGCCTGCCTGTGACTCCTCCCACTTAGGTGATATCCCCAAATACAGACTATACTTGCCGACTTTTTTTGACCTCCCCAACTGTAGATCCCAGAGGGTAAGTCTAAATGGCAAGCGCAGGGGGCGTGGCAATGCGATTCTTGCACCATCGCGCAGCAGGAGATGGGGCCCTGATGATGTGATTCGCAGCAAATCGTGTCATCGAGGCCCCCACATTGACAACCTCACAAGGGAAGTGGGCAGCCCTTTAAACCGGGAATCCGGTAGAGCTCCCTGAAATTCGCGAGTCTCCCGGATGTTCCGAGAGAGTAGGCAAGCATAATAAAAAAAGTTGTTACTATGGGTATACACATACTATCCCTTGACTTTTGCAAACAACAAACAAGTTATTAGATTGTAAGCTCTTCAGTCAAGAATGTGTAATAAGAATAAAATGTGTGAATTCCCTACAATTTAGATGATTTTGTCTAAATATATATATATATATTAGAGATGCTCAGGCTAGGTTCCGCGAGAACCGAACACACCCAAAATTAGCAGATCCGAGTACCGATCCGAGGCAAGCAAAACTTCATTGTTACGTCGGATTTTGGATCTCGCGACTTTTGGATTCCTTTTTAAGATCCAACATAAAGGTGCGTGGAAGGGAGGGTGGACCCCATTTTTTCTTTTCTGCCACTGCTATGTACCAATGTGTCCTAGATGTGCTAGGAACTGCCCTGTGTTTGTGTCATTGCTCTGTCGCTTACCATCCAGCCAGGTCGCTGCAGTATTTGTCCGAAAGTGTATGAAAATAATATTGTGATCTGTGAGGTGGTCAAAATTGACTGCAAATGACTTGAAATTAGTGTTATTGAAGTTAATAACAATGTAGGAACAAAGGAAGAGCAAAATGATGTGATTTTAGCATATTTTAGGATTTTTCTAAAAAAATCCAAAACCAAAACACGCTAATCCAGATCCAAGACCAAAACCAGTTCACGGGGATCAGTAAGCATCTCTAATATATATATATATATATATATATATATATATATATATATAATTTTAAAAGCAGCTGCATTGTTCTGTGACATACAGTACTGGCCACGCTTTTAATGCCGAGTCCTAATCCTGGATAAATCAGGGCTCATCTGCAACTCATTTACACATCTTCCTTCATATCCAAACTGACCTGATTACTTATTTATATTATATAGCAGCAGACTATGAAATATGGTTAATCTTTTTATTTATTTACATTTTTTTTTTTTTTTTTTATCCTTTGCAAGTTTTTTTCTCTTCTGTACACCGTATACATCCCCCAAGGCTTGCTATGACCATGGAGAAACATACAATTACTCAGACATTTTCTTTGGTTTGGCAGTACAAACTATAATGCCATACATCTGTACTTCACTAAGCATCCTCCTTTTTTTTTTTCTATTTTCCTCCTCCGTCGTAGCTTGGATATGCGGCCAAACAACACTGTGCAAAGTTCACGAAATGGGAATAAAATAACAAAAAACACCTATGAAAATAATCAAACCACTTTCTGCTTTCTGAAGGTTTAATGCTTGTTTAGTGAGGATGAATGCAATTTTTCATATTTATTTGCTTAAAATCATAGCACATCTACAAACTTCATTTATTTTCTGCAGGCGGTCGGATATCGCATTTCAGAGGGTCCATCTAGAAATCTTTAACTGATTGAGATCCGGGTGGAGCGCGGACAACTGGACCGTTTACCAAGGATCCTCAATTGCGCATTTTTTGGAAGTTTCAATCAGGTGATGTAGCAAAAATGTATCATCCAATTGAAAATGTGATTTTTTTTTTGCGGGGAGAGGGTTGAAACGACTCCACAGTTTAAGCTAGGTACACACTACAGAAATTTCGACCAACTTTTTATGCTGAGCGATTTTACATGCGATCGATGGTCCGATCGCTCGGTCCATGGACTGCATACACACTAGCCTTGTTTAGGACGATAAAGGGAAGAGCGGACGTCCCTTTAGCGACTTTTTACAGCCATGTTGTCGTGAGCAATGACTGTAATTTCGTACTCACTGTTGTGGATCGGTCGGAAGTTTATACACACTACACAACGGAAACGAGATTGGAACGAAAATATTAAACGTTACGACCAATCAAATGAGGCGACAATCGTCCATTTGGGGAGACTTTCGACCATCGTGTCACTGCACACACTGACCCGACTTTTGAACGAGCGGTCGTATGTTGGCTGTTTGAGCCGATTATTGGACGAAAACTGTGTAGTGTGTACCTAGCTTTACATAGACAGAAGTTGTATCTGGTACTCGGAGTATACACACCTGGCAACTTATAACCTCCATATGAATTAAATTAATTATTGTTACCGCATTAAAATATATTTTATTACACAGAGCGTTTCACTCCCTTCTAACAGATGGAAATAGAAGTAATTCTCTGCAGGTGCTCGGTATGGTAAAGCATTTGAACACATTATACAATTAAAGCAACACTCTCTGTCTGTAACAAACACTCTATATAATGTCATATCCACCATGTCCCTTTATATATCTTTATTATCGCAACTCTCAGCACAAACCTCCCATTAGTCTGTTTTCAAGCTGGGTTTTTTTTCTCGGTGCCTGCAAAGTTTGTTTTTGGAATACTAGAGTACACTATTAAAGCAATTTGCGTCCCGAAGTCAGGTCTGATACCAGGAAAAAACAGGATTTGGCAGTTGCCGCATCGGCCGTGAGCACCTGCTCATGGTGTTGCCAGTGGTTGTATAGTCGAGCTCTGGAAAAGGCATCAGCGTGAGACGTAATTAAGCTTTTAATGACTCATCAGCTGTACCATTAAGATTTTTAAGTCATTAGCATTATGTGCTTCATAGCAAGGAATATAAACCAGTGCTGGAACTTGTACGCTGTCTTAGTCTAGGGCAATGGTCTGTTGTAGTGTTTAGAACACCAAGAACTTTTGATTTTTTTTTGTGCCTTGGTGAATCTCCCCTGTGTGCTGACTAAGAAATGTCATCTCTATGGCAATCTATCTTTCATTTGTCCCAGTTTCTCTATATCATTTTATCATCTCACGGCATTCCATCCCTTATCAAATCACATCCACAGAATTCTCACCATAAGGCAACCTAAGGCCATAGTGGCAAGCAATTGTGGGGCCCCTAAAACACAGACATTATGTCTGTCATTCAGTGTCTTTACTTTTCACGGCTGCCCCCACACACTGAGCGATTTAAATTAAACACATAGGGCCTGATTCGTTAAGGAGAGCAAAGCATAAAAAAGGAATAACTTTACACCTGGGCAACACCATATTGCATTGGAGGGAGGAGGTAAATTTAAAATATAAGGACAGATTTATATTTGGGGTAGGGCTTGTCTTAAATCAACTTTAAATTTCAGTGTAAAAATAAAGCTATCAAGTATTTCTGTGCTACATGAAAAATCAGCCAGTATTTAACTGATGTGCAAAATAATAAACTTGTTTGCACCCCTTGTACTGTAACATGGTTTGTCCAGGAGCAAATTTACTCCTATTTTTGCTTTGCGTGCTTTAATGACTCAGGCCCATAAACCTTTCCTCATTGGCTGACATTGGGGAAGAAGGGCGTGTTTAATAGTTTGCAGAAAATTGAGAGTGCCCTACCTGCTTCTTACATGAAGTGATGCTGCTGATGTCTCTGTGAAAGGGTTAGGGTGGGTGCATTTTTGGGGGGTTTTACTTGCCGTGCACAGCCATTTCCACTTTGTGAAAGGACTAGAACCCTCAGAACTTGTGGCGTTCAGATCTTATTGTATACCTTCAGGGGCAAACGCAGGATTTGTAGAGGGGGGTTTTCACACCATGCAGCCAATGGGGAGTGACCAGCATGCATGGGGGTGTGACTATAATTTTAGACAATGCTTGGCTGCTCTCCAACTCTTCCTATCCCCATAATATACATGGGCAATGTTGCGCGCAATACTGTTAGGTGCACGCAGCTCTCCCTTTTCAAGCAGAGCTGTGTGAAGCGGGAGCAGGGTCCAGCCACCTCAAGTTTACAGTGCATCAGTCTTGGAGGGGGGTTTCCAGGCACTAGGGAACCCCTCCCCCTCGGTTTGCCTATGACCTTTATAGGTAACTCTTTAATGAGACCAGTAGTGCGCTGGAATGTTACACTATAGCTGGCAAGTTTATTTCCAGGTGCATTCTGAGCAATGTTATACACTACACATACAACATGATCCCCTATAATAAAGATGGACCCCCACTGCACACAGTGCTTTTTAATGTTGAAAATTCCCAAATGCTTAACCAGTCCCAGATCTGGACTGCCTGGGCTGGTTTCGCTATAATAGGGAGACCAGAAGAAAAATGTAAGCCCATCTATAGGGAGGAGGGGGGGGGGGGGTGGTACCAGCTTCTTGACTCCCTAGGTTATTAAGGCTGGGTTATTAACAAGATTGGCGCCCCAGAAGGGCAAACTTTGCCACCTCAGTGATCCCAGTATAATGGGCAGATACCATAAGATGCTATACCCAGGGCCGTAACTAGGGCTGTGCGATAGGGGCGACCACCCAGGGTTCAACGCTGAAGGGGGGGGGCAGTTTAGGTATATTTTAGGCTCATCTGGTTAAAATTGAGGGCTAGGGGGGCGGCTTTTAACTTTCTCACCCCAGAATTTTAAGTTATGGCTCAGGCTATACCAAAAAAGTAACAAAAATGAAAGAGCACACACCTACAATTTTAAAATAAACTAAATAAACTTAAAATGTAATAAAAACTCCACAAAACCCTTGTCCACCACCTTCTTAAGTGGAGATTTTTTTTTTTAGAACTTGTTTCATGATCTGTCAAATAAAAATAAAATATAAAACAGCTCGATAAATCCCCCCCCCCAAAATGACTGTGGACTAACGTTAAATGATCTAAGTCAGGAATCCCTCAGATATTGGCCTTGGTTGGCAGTAGTACATGGGTTGGTCAAATTTTGAGGAATTTTAAGGGTTTTTATTTTCATCCTGGCCCAACAAACCAGAGTGATTGGGAAAAGCTCCCTACTTTAGTAGGAATGTGTTTACACCGCCCTATAATCTCAGCAGCCAATTAAAAAGTTCCTTAGATGGTCGTTTAGGAAATGTAAAGCTTGCGGTCCCCCCCCTAGTTTTCTGTTGGTTCCTGCAATCTGTCACTAATCTTCTCCAGCGGCGAACGGAGGATTGTCGGGGGGGGGGGGGGGGTTTCTCCCCGCCGACCCAAAAAAAACAAAAAAAAACCCGAGAGAGAGCTGCTAGTTTCGCCAGCGCTGTCCTATACAGCAGCCGCGGCACTGTCTAAGAAGCGTCTGCACCGCTGCGGACGCTTCTTTGACAGCGCCTCGGCTGCTGTATAGGACAGTGGCCACTTAGTTAGCGCGGGGGGGGGGGTTTCTAGAGACTCAGAAACCCCCCCTGGGTGCGCCACTGTTCTCCTCCAGTCTCTCTGAGGTGACATCGATAATCCTACAACTGTATGAACTGGACTCTACTAAGTGTCATCATGTATAAAATAAGACTAGGAAACAAGAATATTCTAGCAGTAAACTTGACTTAAATGGTCATTTTGTTGTACTGGCAGACAGGAGCCGAACAGTGCTTAGCCAGGTCCCATAGCAAAATTTGGGTTGAGCTCCAGCTATTCTAACCTCATGGGGCCCCCACTCTAGGTGCGTCTTCTGAGAATGTGTGGTCCCATGCAATGCACACAATACTTGGGAGGAGGAGCATGGGCCTCGGAGGGGGTGATAAATCGTCATTACACCCCCTTGATAAATCGGCATTACACCCCCTTGATAAATCGGCATTACACCCCCTTGTCACTGCCCTGCTGGCAGATATACTGCATATAAGAAGATGGGGAGTTTCCACACATCTTGCTAACAATAACATATATTAACTTGAGTAATCTATTTATTACAATTATTTTATTTATTACAATTATATTTGGCATGTTATAACATTATATAAAATAATCATATATAATATCTGGTGATAATGCCCCATTGTGACTAGTGCAAATTTGCCAATTAATTGAATTCCCCAAATGAGTTCATTTTGTGTTTCAAATTTGCATTCTCTGATGCAAAATCAATTTAAAGTAAAAAAAAAGCATATTATATTATAACATAAATTTGATTTTGTGCCACAAAATGACAGAAACAATCGTTAAAATATTTTGTAACACTGATTTTCTGGTACAAAAAAACAAACCCAATTGATTTTTTTTTTGTATATATTTATCACAACAATGCTTTGTGTATCTGAAGTAATTTTATTTTTGTGTTTTTATTTAATAAGGTTGTGTGTCCCGCACATAATTGAATAATATTATCATTAACAAATGTGTGACAAACAACAGCATCCAGGTCAAGTATAGGTCTCTATAGGGTGCCAGAGCTCTAATGTAACTAGCGTTAATAGAAATGTAGAGTGATAGTATCAAAGTAAAAAGTAAATTGTATCAGTAGTTGATGATGTATCAGGAAACATTGTTGTAATCTGTGTTTCGCCATCTGCTGCCAACGTGCATATTAGTGGCATTATCCGTGCCAACATTCATTTCACAAAATGCCAAAATACATTTCACAAAATGCCATCGTTCACTTCACAAAATGCCAACGTACATGTCACAAAATGCCAACATTCATTTCACAAAATGGCAACGTTCATCTAACAAAATGCCAACGTACATTTCACAAAATGCCAAAATACATTTAACGAAACTTCTGGGCACTGGAGCCGCCAGCAACCAAGGTATTTATGGGATATAAATCCAACGAAAACTATTCTTTCATTTGGCTGTGTTCCACCTACTTGAAGACTTAATACTGAGGATCAAAGTCATATAGGTCTTAATGTGTTCAAATAAACATACTTATTATACCGTGTTTCTCACATTTGTATGAACAATAGATCTAAACACTTATTTTCATAACAATCTATAATAAAAACATTATTTGACATATTTATCATCCACCAGGCATATTTGCAATTAAGCCAAATAAACAATAAACAAAATGTTTTTTCATTGTTTCATATACAAATGTTGAAGAAAGAGGTAAAAAGATACATATTAGATTTTTTTAGTGTTGCTATTGTATTTTATTTTATATTTTGTCATGGAAACAAATCCAACAGTAATGCAGAAGTCTAAAAGAATCCTTAATACATTTCCTACTACGGTAAGGTGTAGAGTTCACATGGAAAGTAGGTTATTACATAATTTAATTATCTTTAAAGCTAGTAGCAGAAAAGATTAAAAGGATAAAACACGATCATAAATCACCCAACTTAATAAATCAGGGAGCAATAATTAGATAAATGACCAATAGTAACTCATGGTAGGTAATAAGTAGAATAGAACTGTCAGTTGTGGGAGACAGGATGTCATGCAATAATTATCCTGATGGATATGATATATTTACCACAAGACTAATCTAAAAGAGTGTGTACACTTAGCCCAAAAATGTCCAAAAATTGTTGTCTTTCAGACGTTTTGGAATCACTGGTATCGGGTATATTAATCTACTGTCTCTGCACTGTAACATTATGATTATCCTTTGTTTATAAAGCACCGACATATAGCATAGCGCTGTACATTGAGGAGATCATGATGAATATGCAGTACAGTTCTGGGCACCACTCTATAAAAAAGATAATTTGGAACTAGAAAGGGTTCAGAGAAGGGCGACAAAATTGATAAAGGGTATGGAGTCATTAAGTTATGAGGAAAGGTTAGCCAGTTAAGGCATGTTTACTTTAGAAAAGAGGCGTCTAAGGGGAGATATGATTACTATGTACAAATACATTAGGGGTCAATACGGAGAGCTTTCATGGGAACTTTTTACCCCAAGGACTATACACAGGACACGTGGTCACCCCCTAAGGTTAGAGGAGAAGAAACTTCACAACCAGCAAAGGAAGGGGTTCTTTACAGTAAGGGCAGTCAAGATATGGAATTCATTGCCAGGGAAGGTTGTGATGGCAGATTCAATAGATATGTTTAAGAAAGGGTTAGACAAATTTTTAGCGGAAAGGTGTATCCAGGGATACGACCGTTAATTTAAAATAAAGGATAGTAGTGGATATAAGGTAAAAATAGGACTGCAATATTGAGTCTGGGGGGATTTTCAAAATTGAAACAGATTGGCGGTTGCTTACTCTGGATTAATTTCAAATATAAGTGCAGGATCGCAGGAGATCCAAAATAGGTGGAACTTGATGGACTGGTGTCTTTTTTCAACCTCATCAACTATGATACAAGTAAATAACATGAAATGTCATGAAACAGAAGGTAAAAATAGCCCTGCCCCAATGAGCTTACAATCTAATCTATAGTATGTTAAGATCCCTCCCCCCGCTGCCAAGATTAACTTTTCCGTTTCAAAACATTTTAGTATAGTTATTTAATTTAGTGAAACTTGTATTGATGTGAAAGTAGGCTGGTATGCTCTATAGATTTGTTCCTGCAAATGTTCCTATTTTTCAATTTTGACAAATTGCAGAATAAAAATCCTCTTTTTCTGCCCGTTAGGTGCAATTCTTACCATGCATTGATGACATGACGAGAACTACAGAGCCCCAAGGTCCTTTGAGACAGTACCGTATATAACCCTGTGTGGATGTACAGCCTGCACCAAAGTGTCTCTGGAAAATGTTTTAAAATATTGACAATTGCTGTATGTATCTCTCAATATTTCCAATTTCTTAACCCCTATCCTTATCCTACAGATTAGTTAGCATTTCCTTTGTTAACATAAATGTGTGGAAGATTATATTATGCAGAGGGGGCTTATGTCTTATGTATGTAGCAAGATCAATATAGAAACAATGGAGGCAGTCACAACCATAGAAGGCCAGGGCCATATACTAAGTTAATACCCCTCAAACCAGCCCCCACATAACATTAATATCCCTCTACACCAGCTCCATCATAATAGCTCCACATGCTTATGACCTCATATAACAATTATACATCCCACCCATACCAGCCCCCACATAACATTAATATTCCACCATCCGAGCGCTATCATAATAGCCCAACATGCTAAGCCCTCATATAACAATAATCCATCCCACCCACACCAGCCCATATATAACATTAATATCCCTTCACCCGAGCACCATCATAATAGCCCACCATGCTTAAACCCTCATATAACAATAATCCATCCCACCCACACCAGCCAACATATAACATTAATTTTCCTCCACATCAGCTCCATCATATTAACCCGCACGCTCAAGTGATCACATAACAATAATACCGCTACATCAGACCCTACATGACATTAAAACCATCCCACATAATATTAATACCACCACCACATTCGTAGCATTAGTCTTCCCTGCCAGAGACACCTGTTATTGAAAGCTGTGTTGAGCAGAGCCGCGTGCAAAGTGGAGGGATGTGAAGAAAGAACAGGAGCAAGGACGAGAGTAGGAGCGGAGAGGTGGTTCTGTGATGAGTAAATGCCAGTCACGACCAGATTGTAATTCGATGGGAAGAGTACCCAACGCGTTTTGTCTTCACAAAGACTTTCTCAAGGGAGTCTTTGTGAAGACGAAGCGCGTTGGATACTCTTGCTATCGAATTACAATCTGGCCGTGACTGCACACTTTTGTTTCATAAGAAGTACAGAGAAGCCTTTGTTTTTATATTCGATGAACAGGCATCTTATTGCTCCTATTGGCTTTTTATCTTGATATTAAAATGTTTTTAGATTTTATGAGCTTGAGCATTCTTGAGATGTAAATTAATCTATGATAAGGACGTACTACACCATTGTGGCTATCCTTTTGAGATTCAGTATAGACTTGGATTCGCTCCCGGAGGAAGAAAAGAAGGCTCCAATATTTATCAGATAAGCTGTTCAATAATTATTTCTTGTTACGGGTCCTAATTGGCACTCCTGTACTTCCCAATTTGTGTTAAGAAGAATAACGCTATGTGTGCCGCATCTTTTTCTTTTTGTTTTAGATCTCAAGAAATGTTTCCTTAATATGGGCCTAAATAAGCTCTGGCACCATGATATTTGCCATATGCAGCACGGTGGCTCAGTGGTTAACACTTCTGCCTCACAGCACTGGGGTCATGAGTTCAATTCCCGACCATGGCCTTATCTGTGCAGAGTTTGTATGTTCTCCCCGTATTTGCGTGGGTTTCCTCCGGGTGCTCCGGTTTCCTCCCACACTCCAAAAACATACTAGTAGGTTAATTGGCTGCTATCAAATTGACCCTAGGTCACATCGATCTGTGTCACTCATTTAATTAAATGAAAAACAAAACTGTACAGTGGAATGGGGGTTTGAACGAGCGCTGCTGAGGGTGAAGGGGAAGGGGGCTCTACTACACCTCCACCTGCCTCCCTCTCCTCCTCGCCGATCCTCAGGTGGGTGCTTGAGGATGGCTCATTGTTTTCAGCCTTTACCGTGGAAATACGCCAAGATTAAAACCTTATAATTTCCTTTCACGTCTTCTTTTTACTTTGGTGAACAGCTATTCTCTTATATTTTAAAGTGCATTTCAGTTTATGTCTCTCCCTGTGACCATTCTGCTCCTCCCAAAATGTCTTGTGCCCTAGGCTGAGTCCTAGTCAGCCTATCGGATAATCAGACCCTGATCAGAACACACAGAGAAAAAAATATATACATTCACACCACTTGATACTATAATCATTAATAAATATACATTTAAAAGAAAAATTATTTTTCTCATCATTTTTTTTTAACCTTAAATACATATATATTTTTTAACAATAATAAAGATACACAATGGCCGCGTAACTCAATAATGATTAATTGTCCCAGTAGTCAATAGTTTGTGAACACTTGTCAATGTATCGGAGGCTGCCAATTCCCAATCATACCATATGGTAATTCTGGAAAAAATCAGTAGGAGCGGCCATTTTTGTGGGCTGAATCAAAATTCACAAGAAAAAAAGCCTTTGTCAGATCCTCTTTTAAATCTAAAAAACATTTTGTTGAGCCCATAAATTGGGCACCTCCACTGTGCGTAGAGCATACCACCCAACATTTTTGGTAATTAGAACAAGATGCACAAGAATGGGGTGTGGCCATGTGCCATGTCTCCCCAGGGGGTGTCCAGTGCTTAGGAAGTGCTGGCCCCCTTCTCCTCCCCTAAAAACACCCTTTGAGTGCCGTGTCCACCTTCCGCTGGCACCAATGGCATTAAAAGGGCGCACACTAGCGAGTCACCCAACCGTCTCGGATTTGAGTCCTGCCTAAATCAAGAGAAGTGGGAGGTATGGTGTTAAGGACAGTACATTTAAATCAGCCTGCTTTTAGATATCGTCCTATTTTCATAAATGGATAGAAAATAAGGGATGGAAAAAAATAAATAGCAATATAATAACCAGCTAGAAACTGAGACAAAGTTATATTTTTCTGATCCCGTCTTGGAAAGCAATTGCAATTTTGCGATATAAAATTGTATGCCCCTGGACAGCATTAAACATTGCAAGTTGTGTCGCTGGTTCATATTAAACAAATATTACTCGCTGTATCTCGGTTGAGAAACCTGGCTGCAGAAACCCGATCTCTACATAATTAGTACGCGTAGACCGCCTGACATCCCAGGTTAATCCATCTAACTCCCTCAAAACTCCAGCTAAAAGGGAAAACACAACTGTCTCTGGTGATTTTCCTTTTCACTCACTTACAGAGATTATCCAGAAAGAAAATGAAAATCTATGTATTTACTCAGCGAATAATATAAGTAGTGACCCGAACGGAGCGTCTATTAACCTGTTGCCTGCCGGTGCCCTCTGCTTGCACAAGAGGAGATGGAATCAGCCCTTTAAAATATGAAATTAAACTTCCGCCAAGCAGCACGGGACTGGTGGTGGCTGATTTAAGTTACTAGGGGCCTAATTTATTAAGGATCTTAACTTGAGAAACTTCTTATTTCAGTCTCCTGGACAAAACCATGTTACAGTGCAAGGGGTGCAAATTAGTATTCTGTTTTGCACATAAGTTAAATACTGACTGTTTTTTCATGTAACACACAAATACTTGATAGCTTATTTGTACACTGAAATGTAAAGTTGATATTTGTGTGCTACATGAAAAAACAGTCAGTATTTAACTTATGTGCAAAACAGAATATTAATTTGCACCCCTTGCATTGTAATATGGTTTTGTCCAGGAGACTGAAATAAGAAGTTTCTCAAGTTAAGATCCTTAATGAATCAGGCCCCAGATTTTTAAGGAATAGTAACACGTATTCTCTTTAATTCCCCAAACTCTTTCATTTGCAGATTTGCAAGTGTCTAAGTTTTTTTTAAAACCTTAAATCATTTTATTTATTTGGTTATTTATTAATTTTTTATTTTTGGAACTTTATAAGAATACAGTGGTCTTAATAAAGTATTTTATCGATGCAGATTCCCCGATCAATATATTTTTTTCGCCCCTATCGGTGCCAGCAGCAAAGCAATGCAGCTGTGCCGCATTAATAAAGAGGCAGGTACCTGATTTATGGATCTGAAAATGTGTCTTTTTACTACCAGTAAAATGTGAACGGCCCTTTAATACATTCCAAGTACAACAGACAGCTTCTTATTAAATAGCGAAGTCCCAAAAGATTGATCCTAGACTTTGCAGCAAGAGCTAAAGAGCATTTTATGCACACTTCACTTAGAGAGCCTGAGAAAGTCTGCCAAATTCAAGGCTGGTGAGCCATTTAAAGGCTTCCTGCTCTACATGTTAATTAACGGTCTGTAGGGCATTTAAAAAAAAAAAAATGGAGTCACAGCTGGTTAGTTATTGCACCGGCAGTCTGCGTTTGTCATTGAAACAATATTGGATTTTTTTTTTAACTGTATCTGTAAAGACACAGGGATTTTCCTATATGAGAAACAAGTTCTCTGGTAACTGCTAAATTCGGAGCTGCTTTAATTACCATTGCATCATGTCTACAGATGAACGCAGGAGATTTAGGAATTAATATCCAATCTGCTTATCATTGCAGGAACTAAGTGAATAGTCTATATAGGCAATATAGACAATATATGCAAAAAATGGAAAAGCCGGCAGTTAGAAATTATAGGAAATATCACATGTCGAAAAAAACTTTTATTTAGCCCATAGTGGAAAAGACAGAATGCCCAGAGATCATTTTGATCCTTACTGCAGGATCTTTATCACGGGCAATACACAATACAAATCCTGTTTGCTATTTAAAGTCCAATCAAACTAATTATAATAAAAGGGCGACACTAAATTACAGAGAAAATTAAATTACAATGTAATACAATGTAATTTAAGTATTTTCTCTAGAATTTAACACAATCAGAAGGGCCAGGCAGGATACTCTACCTATCTCTGGGCCAGCTAGGCTTGTACACGCAGTGTGCGGCCGAGTGATCGATCCAGTTGTCCCCCTCTGGACCCGCCCCTGGCTCCTTGTTTCTCAATAAGATTCAAATGTTTCAGGCCTTTGCAATTCTGACCATCTAGTCTTAGAAACAGTCCTCACTAGGGGAGTACCGGCTGATGCAGAATAACCCTGAGCCCCTCCTGGTAACGGTAGATGTTGGGTACTATGGTAATCAGTATAAAAGTGAGCATGCACTGGTAGACCACAAATGTTTTTGCATGTTGAATGGCAGAAGTATGCTGGCACTTTGTGGGGCCACAATAGCGTTAAGCAGTCCACAGAGAATATTTGTAATCTGTAAAGTTTTCTATTAAAAATAGACAAATACATAAGATACAAAAAAAACCTATTGGTCCGGCCGGACTGCTCCAGAGGATCAGAAAGAAAGAGGTGAACTCCGGTAATCCCAGTTATCAGGCAGCAAATCAGAAGTGGTTTGTAACGCCGCTCAGCCACCAGGCAGGTGATACAATTCTCTTAGGCCACCCATTGTAAGACTTGACCATAGTCCTGCGCTAAGTCTTTTGCAAAGAATACCCCTTTTCATGAAGTTTATACCTTTGTGTTTATTTTTTTTATGTGCTTATATGTAAAAGATCCTTAGAGTCTTTTTTTTTTTTTTTTTTTTACAAAATAAATCTGGTACCTATCTAAAAGTGTTGCTTGGCTATACTTTCTGGCACAGTGCATCTAGCATTGCCTAAATGGCTGCCTCACAGCACTGGGGTCATGAATTTCTTCGGTAGGGGGCACCGGCCTGGTGATATAAATAACTAATACGTGTAGATCTATTACTTTGGTTCAGTGAATTGTCTGTAAGATTCACAGAAATTGGGGAACCTCAAACTGTAACTATTTGTCCAGGATGGAATTAACCAAAACCTCGTTTTGCAGTTGTGAAGACTAGAAAACAATATATTTATTTGTTAAAAAAAAATATATTATCCAAAGGGAATTGTAAAAATAATTTGCTTTTCAGTTAAGCTGTGATTTGTCTTCCATACCTGCAATCATAAATCTTACTTAACCAAGCAGTGACCTGCATGGTCCAATCTTCTCTAAACTGATGTCCCGGTGCACCAACATAGTGATCCCTATTTTTTTTTTTATTCTTAGTGAGCCAGAATGAGTAGATTATGGCATATTTTAATGTAAATATGCTACAGGGATGACAATGGTCAATGTATTGTAGATGGGGAAGCATTTTTTTGTCCCTCTTTATATATAGATTATTCCCTTTAACCTGGTTCCAATGAAGAAATATGATCATTCTTTAAGTAAAAGACACTAGGGCCACATACAAAGTAAAAAAGTGTAGAATTGCAACGCAAATGCCCTTTTGTGAAGGCACACATCTACGTATGCACAAGTACAAGTTGGCGTACAGGCCACGATGGTAGTGTCTGCATTGGTGCAAAAGTTTGCACCAGCTGATAAGAGTTGAGCAGATCGAGGACGGACCTTGCTAAGTGCAGACTAGGGGCCTGATTCATTAAGGATCTTAACTTGAGAAACTTCTTATTTCAGTCTCCTGGACAAAACCATGTTACAATGCAAGGGGTACAAATTAGTATTCTGTTTTGCACATAAGTTAAATACTGACTGTTTTTTCATGTAGCACACAAATACTTGATAGCTTATTTGTACACTGAAATTTAAAGTTGATATTTGTGTGCTACATGAAAAAACAGTCAGTATTTAACTTATGTGCAAAACAGAATACTAATTTGCACCCCTTGCATTGTAACATGGTTTTGTCCAGGAGACTGAAATAAGAAGTTTCTCAAGTTAAGATCCTTAATGAGTCAGGCCCTAGGTGCACAAGTAAACCTAGTTTTACACTGAAGTGCAGAAACAAGATTTCACTTAGCGAAACAGGATTATTTAAATGAATTAGAAGGGTGACGAGGTCACGTTTACAGGAGTGCGCTCTACTTTTTTTGCAGCCCTCTTCTCACGGCAAAAATACATTTTCTTTCCGCAAAGGGTCTATTTCACCACCTCACCCTCATGATAAATTTAAGCTATAAATGAAACTAAACCAAGCAGCATTATAAGATAAAGCTGAAAACTTGAGTGAAAAAAATAGGTGGTCCAAACGTTGTAGTAGATTGGACATTGTCAATGTCTCCACTCTGCTCATCTTCCGGCCCATCCACCAAACTAGGTGAAGATTTCTGCTACGGGGGTGTTTTCAAAGACCGTGAAATGGGCGTGTACCTTGAAAGCATTGTTGGACAATCAGGCGCACTGCACACATCCGATCCGTTGTAAGTCGGTAGATTTTCCAGTTTGTAAATGACCTTACATTAGAAGAGATAATTAATAGAGAAATAATTAATAAATGTATCACTGTTAATCACTTTTAACTGTCTTGTAATAATTGCACTTTTTATTCATTTCTAATATAGCATTTAGGAAATAAAAAATAAAAAAAATAATATGAAAAAAGTTTTTGGTAGCAAATAACAGTCATTTTTTTAAAAGTAATATTAATAATGTTTATA
The DNA here is from genome assembly GCF_038048845.1 of Mixophyes fleayi. Taxonomy (NCBI): domain Eukaryota; kingdom Metazoa; phylum Chordata; class Amphibia; order Anura; family Limnodynastidae; genus Mixophyes; species Mixophyes fleayi. Next base: position 13,182,690 of record NC_134413.1, read on the forward strand.
AGACATTGTTCCCAACTTGAGAGCACATTATATCGGGTAACCCACTAAATAGGTCTATACTTGAGTATAGACCTATGGCTATAGGTGTACGTCTCATTCCAGTACTCTATGTGCTGGTGAAATTATCAGGATTTTCATAATTTCAGTACAATGTAATGAAATATACAAATGTGTTTGGAACATGTTGCGTTAATAAGTGTTTTTTTCTATCAAATTCAGCAATTTTCTTTTCCAAAGTTCAGGTCCACCTTAAATTTAATTTCCTGAAAAACTAATTTAAGTATTATTCTGTTAATACAGGCTTACATGTCTCTTATTCCAACAGCCAACATTTCTTTTACATTCTTACAAGCAGAGACGTCTTTATCTGTTTGTGATTGGTGTTCAGTAGGTTTGAGATATACCACTTTTTGGGGGAGTCCCCTTCTGGTCAAGGCAAAGTAGCCAAAACCAACATCTGTGACTTTACCAAGTGGCATAGTGATAAAACTGTGTGATTTCATAGTAACATAGTTGATGAGGTTGATAAAAGACACCAGTCCATCAAGTTCAACCTATTTTGGATCTCCTGCGGTCCCTCACTTATATTTGAAATTGATCCAGAGTAAGCAACCGCCAATCTGTTTCAATTGTGAAAATCCCCCCAGACCCAATATTGCAGTCCTATTTTTACCCTATATCCACTACTATCCTTCATTTTAATTAACGGTCGTTTCCCTGGATAGACTTTTTCGCAAAAAAATTTGTCTAACCCTTTCTTAAACATATCTATTAAATCTGCCATCACAACCTTCCCTGGCAGTGAATTCCATATCTTGACTGCCCTTACTGTAAAGAACCCCTTCCTTTGCTGGTTGTGAAACTTCCTCTCCGTTAACCTTAGGGGGTGACCGCGTGTCCTGTGTATAGTCCTTGGGGTAAAAAGTTCCCATGAAAGTTCTCTGTATTGACCCTTAATGTATTTGTACATAGTAATCATATCTCCTCTTAGACGCCTCTTTTCTAAAGTAAACATGTCTAAACTGGCTAACCTTTCCTCATAACTTAATGACTCCATACCCTTTATCAATTTTTTCGCCCTTCTCTGAACCCTTTCTAGTTCCAAATGATCTTTTTTTATAGAGTGGTGCCCAGAACTGTACTTCATATTCAAGATGAGGTCTTACCAACGATTTATACAGTGGCAAAATTACACTGTCTTTCCTGGCATCTATGCCCCTTTTTATGCATGCCAATACTTTATTTGCCCCTGTAGCTGCTGCTTGACATTGAGCTCTATTGCTAAGTCTACTGTCTATGAACACTCCCAAATCCTTTTCCATTATAGATTCTCTTAAACTAATTCCATATAATTATAGATTGCGTTCTTGTTTTTGATCCCTAAATGCATAACCTTATATTTATTTATGTTATTCCTCATATTCCATTTGGCCGCCCAATCCTCCAGTTTATTTAAGTCCCTCTGTAGAGAAGCTACATCTTGCTCTGATTTTATTACCTTACAGAGTTTAGTGTCATCTGTAAAAATAGAAACTTTACTATCTAAACCATTTTGATTTTGAATTTTAAAATTATAGGTGGGACTATGAAGGTCAATACATTCTGCTCTGTGGTGTGATTGGGTCAGGTTGGGGAATTCCTGGCATTACATAAATAATAGGGGTGGATTGCACACTGAGTTTAAATTACACCAGACATCTCTGAATTTCAACACACAAATGGGCAATGAGGTGATATTCTGTGGAACAGTGTTGAAAATTTCTTTAATCTCCAGTGTTGTGTGTTTAGAGGTGGTCTCCAGACCCTCAATCTTACCCAAGACCAGTACTGCTTCTGCCTGCCCTGTGCATTGACCCTGATTCCTGTATATCTTCCATTTTCCATGTAGGATGCTTAAAAATCAATGTATGTGTTTTCTGCCCATGTAATCTAGAAAGGAAATTGCAAGTTTTCATCTAAGGCCAGAACCTATAGTTTTAGCAATCAATGTTGGTCAGTGGAAGGTCATACACACAATAATTTGGGGTCATTTTGGTCTAAAACACATTGACCACTGTGTGAGACCAGCTAAACATCTTTGTGTGGATCATAATCTCTCCTTGTGCACAGAGTGGATGAACGGCATTTACAGAGATCTTAAAGATAGACCAGGAAAGACTTTTTGAAACCCATCTTTAGCAGAGCTTCTCAAGTGTAACCACCAGAAAGCTCTGCTTGAGCCATAAATTCTACTGTACTTCCCAGCAGGGGTGGAACAGGGTATCACTACGGCCAGCAGCACGATTTGGGTTTGGGATTGTGCATGGTGATGGCACTATAGCCCCCTGGGTTCCTCTCTTAACTCCCAATAGAGCATAACGGGGCTTCTTGTGACAACATGTGGACCAGCACATAAGCCAGCCTAGTGCATTACCAGAAGAGTCTTCCGCTCTGCTCAATTGGGTCATCAGCAGGTAACAAGGGTGTCGAGGAAGGAAAGGAGGTGTTGTTGGCGGGCTCCTTGTCCTCCTTATTTCTGGGCCCTGTACCCACACCCTCCACCCACAGTAGTTACGTCCCTGCTTCCTAGTGTTAATTGCATGCCTTTCCCACATCTCATCCTCAGAAACCCTGCAATGTTATAACCTGTGTCACATACCCATATTTTAGAAAATAGTTGCTGCACCCTTGGCTGTCAATGACAGTCTGAGAGTCCAGTGTTAGGACCAGAAGCCATGCCAGTTAATAGCCGTCCCTGGTTCACACTGAATGCAGTGTATATTAAGGAAAGAACTGATCGCCCCCCTGCATTATCCCAGGCCTGTCATGTGACATCAGCGGGACAATTCCTAAAGTGTTGGGAAGCCCAGGCACAACCCAGACTGCAGTAATAGATCCAGGAGAAATGGATCTAAAGGCAATTTCCTTGTCAGTTAACTCTTTGACCCTGTTTACATTGAATCAATTAATGCTGTCAACAGGAGAAACTAGAGTTTCTTGTGACACTTGAAGCTTGTGCGGATAGGGACATAGCAGGGAGGGGGCTGGAATTTTCCTGCATGAGTGGTTTGTTTTATAATACTACAGTTAATGCAGAATAAGGCATCAAAAGGGTTATTTAATAAGGAGCAAGCAGCACTAATGTACTGTAATGCATAGTAAACACTCAGCTATTTAGTGTGAGTTATTTTGTAGATTACAGCACATTTGCATTATATAATTGAGTATTGAGAAAAGGCAATTTCTTAACGTGATCTGAACTTACACTAGTGCCCTCTGGTGGTAATGATTTGTATAACACAATATTCTAAAAAAAAACTGCAACCCAAGTATGTACTAGTATGTGTTTGGGCTGCAAAATATTTTAGGTTAGGGATTCCCTAGCTAAATATATAACCCAGCATCCCATATACATGATTCATGGCACAGGGATACGTTCCCTTTTCGTTTTTTTTGTTGTTTTTTTTACATGAAAATGATCTATACTTTAGGCAAGGGACTCAGGCATGACATCACAGTTTGGCTGGAGGGGATGTCTGCATTTATATAGGTAATTACTGGGGAGTTCTTGGCACTTTGCTGCCCTGGACATTGTAAAACAGCCTCAGAGCTGATTAGGGCTGACTGTATTGTTAGTGTGTACTGATCTCTGCTATTTATAATTGCTCAGGATAGCCGGACTCTTGTGATTGTGAATGGCAAGCCCTCACATCCCCGGCTGCAATTAGAGGGAGAGACGCGCATGTTTCTTCTCTGGCCTATTGCATTTGCTAGTTCACCTCATCTTTTTTCTTGCATCGTATTATCAGATTTCCACTGGTGACAATTTTCCTAATCTGCAGCGGTTTTGAGATGTATACAGCAGGTCACAGAGGATTAACCTCTTTACTGCAAGGGAAAGTCTGCACTGAAATGACATTCAATCTGCTACAAACAAACATCTGTGAGTGTGTAAACAGATCTACATGCAGACTATATATATCTATATCTATATCCATCTCTCTCTCTCTCTATATATATATATCCATCTCTCTCTCTCTCTCTCTCTATATCTCTCTCTCTCTCTCTATATATATATATATATATATATGTATATGGAATTTAGGTGGTGGTAATCGAGTTTTCGGTGGTGCTGTAAACACGTACACTGTTTACTCCTACATAATTATTCCGATAATGAACAGAGCGACATAGAAAAAATAACTACTTAGCAGCAAAGAGACACAGAGGAAATACAATGAGAGGACATCACAACACTTCCAAATGACGTCAGTTGCGTGCGCGACTTGGAAATTTCAGCTTTTAAAGCGGCGATGCACGGACCCAGGTAAGTATTACCTTTACGTTAGGGTTAGGAGTTAGGAGTTAGGAGTTAGGAGTTAGGAGTTAAGAATAAAATTAATATTGCATAGTCCATGCATTGTCGCTTTAAAAAACAAAATATATACAAAGTCGCGCACGCAACTGACGTCATTTGGAAGTGTTGCGATGTCCTTTCATCGGATTTCTCTGTCTTTTTGCTATACAAATTAACAATATACTATAAATAAAAAATAATAAAAATTGTAGAGAATATGAAAAATTATTATTATCAGAATATAAAATTTGGCTGGTGCACCAATTATTTTTTTTTTGGAGACACATTTTTGCATCAAAATTTTTCACAAGCTGTCCTCCCAGGTAGGGTGATAATGAAAATCACCATACCCAGCTGTCCCCTAACCGGATAAACTGGTTTACTGGGGCAATTTCTTTCCCAGCCTGACCAAAAACCAGCTCTGTGGGAAACTGCAGAAGCGGGGTGCGACCGCGTTGACCAATAAGAAGCTACCATCGCGGAGTTTGCAGCTTCTCATTGGTCCAGCTTGCACACCCCTCTGCAGACCTTATAAAGTGGTGAGCGGCCAAAGTGTGTGGGGTGCTGTAAAAATTGTTTCAGTCTCCTCTAAGGAAAACTGACTAAGTAACTGGGAATGATGCTTGAAGACAGAAAACATATTCTGAAACCACAGCCAGGAATTTGAGATAAAACATCAAGAAGTCATTATTTTCATTGATTCCTTAATTACATGTTGAAAGATGTATTGAATAACTCCAGATCTCTTTCTCCCCCCCAGGAGGCTGTAGATAATAGAGGGTAACATCTAAAGTGTTCTGTCTTGTTAAATAGACTATGGGGTGAGCAGAATGAATTACAGCTGCCCCCACACTCACTCCCTTTAAACGCCCCGTTTTTTGGATTTGTAGGAGCAAACCAGTCGGACATGTAAAAATGACGTCAAATGCTTCCTGTTCACAGGTATGTCTGCAGAGAGACTAGAGGGTACTCTTTGAATTGACCAATAAGAATTCTGACAAGTCATGTGATCACGTTTTATAGCATAGAAGACGAAATAAGGACGTAACATCAGTAGATATGAACATTCTATAGGCAGTGGGACGTTCTGCTTTGTTCGTTTGCATAAAAAATGGACAATTGTAGTTACGTAACAACCCAATTGGAAAATCAATCCACAGCAAACTCATTCATTATTATAAAGTGTTTTGTGTTGCTTTTCCTTTGATTGCTTAACGGTTATTAACAGCAGAGATCCACAAACTCGATATATGCACTCAGAGGACAATGTGCAAATTAATTAGTGCTCCATTAGACGTGTGCCTAGTTTGCCTTGTAAATACCTTTTTTGCAAAACAATGTGGGGTAGGTGACTTGCAGCATATATAGAATATATAGTACGTGGGCTAATGTTAACCTGGGTGCACACCTATGTAATCTTACTGCAGATGTGATTTCTGTAACGATTTTACCAATGACTGAAAGTCCCAATGAGCATGCAGATTCATGTGTACACACCAACACGATTTACCTTCAGATCTGTGATCTTCATCTCTCATAAATATCTACAGATATCTGCTTACACTGCTGGTCGTGAGTGTGTACACACTTCCACATTTGCCCCGACATCGTTCCATCGTTGACTTTTAGGAAGTTTAGGAAACAGGTGCGGTGTGCTTTGGTAAGATAAAACATGATCGTGAGAACGTACACACTCTTGCAATATATGACCAATCGGTCGTTATCTGCACGATAATTGCGTAGGTGTGTACCCAGCTTTAACGCTAGGAATAAGACTACAACGCTGAGGTAAAGGTCAGTGTTCTTTTTCAATTTTACTAAGACTCTCAGAATTTTAAAAGGAAAAACTAGGACAACAATAACACCAGGATTTCGCGCAGGCCAAACAACTGAGCTGGTTGCCCAGATAAAAACTTAAATGGCCGCGGATGGCCATAAAATGATAAGGCACAGTATATTGCTGATGGTCACACAGTCATATCGGATGAAATCAGAGACTTTTTAATACATTTTATTCTTTTATTCCTTATAAACTAGCAATTCTTACTTACGTCTCAGGTTATGGGTACAGATAGTCAGTTATAACACCATAAGCAGTTTCCAAGTGTCTTGCGGGTTGTCACGGACAAGGATGAAGAAGTTTGACATACCCCTGCTGCATCCTCTGCGTCGTGTTATCTCCAAAGTCAGGTAATTGAAGCTGGCAGGGCAAATCGCTATATGGGTGGCAGCTTGAACTGACCCCTCACCCGGTATCAGGGAATATAAACTGCCAATGCAAATAGACACTCAAACTGCCAGGAATCATGTAAGATGTATTTTGGGAGGGGAAACGCTTGTGTTTAGGATTTCCAGATTGTCTGTCTATGACATGTCTATGAAGATAGACTTGGAGAGTTAAATTTATTGGTACTTGTAACTTGAACAGTAAAAGAGTCAGGTGGTGGGGTGTGTTGGAATCATTATTAGTCAGGTTACAAATATTAGTAAAGATGGGAGGTTTCCTGTAGTATTGTATAAACATGCTGCATTGCAAGCGAGGCTTGAACAGTATGTAATGCAAAATAATGGAAAGGTGCTAAGAAGTCATTTAGAAAGTTTTTTCATTTTAATCTTCATCTCCGCCTCATGATTTGCATTATTCTGTTTTACTGTGTATTGTGTTGCTTTGATGGAGTGGTAATTAAATCAATGACAATGTATCCTATTGTTTACAAAATACCTCTGGTCAGAGCAGGAAACTTAGGGACATACACCCCCCCCCCCCCCCCCCGAGGGTACTGTCACGAATACATTGTCCAGGATTCCGCACTCTCTGACTTGTCCTGCAGATTGAACCAGCAGATACAACTATCCAGGCACAGATTAGCAATTAAAGAAATTAAAGATTGACTCCACTTTTATATAATTTGGTAATAAAAATAGTATAAGTCAAGATATGTTTCTGTATTTTATTTTTATTTTTTATATAGAGGCTTTGGGGTAGATTTATCCAGCCTTCTGACAAGTAAAAGTGGAGGTCCTGCCCATAGCAACCAATCAGATTCTAGCTATCATGTTCTAGAATGTACAGTCATGGCCAAAAGTTTTGAGAATGACACAAGTATTGTTTTTCACACAGTTTGCTGTTTCAGTGTTTTTAGACCTTTTTGTCAGATGTTGCTATGATATACTGAAGTAATATAACAAGCATTTCATAAGTGTCAAAGGCTTTTATTGACAATTACATTAAGCTTATGCAAAGAGTCAACATTTGCAGTGTTGACCCTTCTTTTTGAAGACCTCTGCAATTCGCCCTGACATGCTGTCAATCAACTTCTGGGCCACATACTGACTGATGGCCGCCCATTCTGGTCTAATCAATGCTTGGAGTTTGTCAGAATTTGTGGGGCTTTGTTTGTCCACCCGCCTCTTGATGATTGACCACAAGTTCTCAATAGGATTAAGGTCTGGGGAGTTTTCTGGTTTGGGAATTTTGATATTTTGATCCCCGAGTCACTTAGTTATCACTTTTGCCTTATGGCAAGGTGCTCCATTAGGCTGGAAAAGGCATTGTCCATCACCAAACTGTTCTTGATTGGTTGGGAGAAGTTGCTCTTGAAGGATATCTTGGTACCATTCTTTATTCATAGCTGTGTTCTTAGACAAAATTGTGAGTGAGCCCACTCCCTTGGCTGAGAAACAACCCCACACATGAATGGTCTCAGGATGCTTTACTGTTGGCATGACACAGGACTGATGGTAGTGCTCACCTTTCCTTCTCTGGACAAGCGCTTTTCCAGATGCCCCAAACAATCTGAAAGGGGATTCATCAGAGAAAATTACTTTACCCCAGTCCTCAGCAATCCAATCCCTGTACCTTTTACAGAATATCAGTCTGTCCCTGATGGTTTTTCCTGGAGAGAAGTAGCTTCTTTGCTGGCCTACTTGACACCAGGCCATCCTCCAAAAGTCTTCACCTCACTGTGCGTGCAGATGTACTCACACCTGCCTGCTGCTATTCCTGAGCAAGCTCTGCACTGTGGTTTCCCCTATCCCACAGCTGAATCAACTTTAGGAGATTGTCCTGGCGCTTGCTGGACATTCTTGGGCGCCCTCAAGCCTTCTTCACAACTATTGAACCTCTCTCCTTCAAGTTCTTGATGATCTGATAAATGGTTCATTTAGGTGCAATCTTACTAGCAGCAATATCCTTGCCTGCGAAGCCTTTTTTGTGAAAAGCAATGATGACTGCACATGTTTCCTGGCAACTAACCATGGTTAACAGAGGAAGAACAATGATTTCAAGCACCACCCTCTTTTTAAAGCTTCCCGTCTGTTATTCTAACTCAATCAGCATGACAGAGTGATCTCCAGCCTTGTTCTCGTCAACACTCTCACCTGTGTTCACGAGAAAATCACTGACCTGGTGTCAGCTGGTCCTTTTGTGGCAGGGCTGAAATGCAGTGCAAATGTTGTTTTGGGGATAAAGTTCATTGTCATGGCAAAGAGGGACTTTGAAATTAATTGCAATTCATCTGATCACTCTTCATGACATTCTGGAGTATATGCAAATTGCCGTCATAAAAACTGAGGCAGCAGAGTTTGTGAAAAATAATATTTGTGTCATTCTCAAAACTTTTGGCCATGACCAGCATCAGGACTGACACGTAGTAGCAAGAAATGCGACTCAACACTTGCCCTTTATAACTGGCCGGGCTGGTGGACTTTGCATAGTAATGTTAAAACTAATATTTTAAAATTTGTTCTGCAGCAGCTGATATAATTCACCTTATCAAGCCTTGGACAGGAGTTTCAAAACCCTCGTTACGCCGGTCCTCCTGCCACCTCCATAGAGCTGCAGATGCCATCGGTAATAAAAAAAATAAATAAAAAATATTGGCACAGCCGATCAGTATTCATTGAAATATCCCCCAGCTAGAAGTGTTGTGTTCTCGCTGCCCCTAATGCCTGCGCAGCGTCAGTGCCTCGCTGTGTACCTTGGACTGGAGAGAACACTTTAAATATATTTTCTTTACTTTATAACAGAGCGTTTAAATGAACCTGACACAATGCCAGTGATTCAGTCTATTTACTCAGCAACGTAGCAGCAGATCCCACCCGTGCAAGAAGCTTATTCTCCTACTAAAAACTGTACACTGTGGTATTTCATTACAGGAACAGTTTGTTACCATGTTAAACGCTTTCTACCTGCAGCAAAACCTGTGAGCGCGTAATCTTTGTCCTAAAGTTCTAACCGTTAGCCGTTTATTTTCTTGATGTCTCATGTTTTGGGTTTAGACGCAGAGTATCTAGATGCTTCTCACCTGCGCTGAAGCATTAGAAGATTGAGGCTATTAATTGTGAGCTCAATTAGGGCTTATTTAATGCAGCTGAGATGCAATGGGGGTTTAGACCATGGAGACCTATGGTGGAGGCGACACCACAGACAAAGTTGCCTAGGGGGCAAAAAAAAACCATGCTCTGGGGAGCATGGTGGCACAGTGGTTAGCACTGCTACCTCAAAGCACTAGGTTCAGGAGTTCAAGTACTGACAAGGGCCTTATCTGTGTAGAGTTCATCATCATCATCAACATTTATTTATATAGCGCCAGCAGATTCCGTAGCGCTTTACAATTGGGAACAAACAGTAATAAAACAATACTGGGTAATACAGACAGAGAGGTAAGAGGGCTCGGCTCGCAAGCTTACAATCTATGGGAGTTAGTATATTCTCTGTGTGGGTTTCCTCTCCAGTATCAGCCCACGCTCCAAAAACATACTGGTGGCGTGATTGGCTGCTGACAAAATTAAGCTTAGTCTGCGTCTTCGTGTTCATGGGTTAGGGAATTTAGATTTAGATGTAAGCTCCATTGGGGCAGGGACTGATGTGAAGGGCAAATATTCTTAATACAGCGCCGTGGAATTGGTGGTGCTATATAAACAAATAATTATATAAAACAAAACAAATAAAATTCCTCATAGCAAAATATATATATATAAACAGTATAAACTGCATTGCACAATAAATATATAAAGTTTGCAGAATGAGTGGCACAGCGCCCCCTGCTGCTCATAGGGGGTACTTAGGAGGGAATCCATTTATAATCTCATACAAACATGCTAATGCCCCTCCCCAGCTCCATACCAACACAAGGGACCTTATGTAGCGTTGGACACCTGGGGGTAAATGTATGAACGTGCGGGTTCTTCAACACCCGCGTGTTCGGCGATTAAATTTTTAAGCGGCGCTGCATTGTAAAGGGAAGTTTCCCATTACAATGCACCGCCGCTTGAAATTTAATCGCCGAACACGCGGGTGTTGAAGAACCCGCACGTTCATACATTTACCCCCTGGTGGGGTAATGTTAATAGTTACAAAATTGTGTTTATTTTCCGAGAGAACTACAGGTCACAGCAAGTCATGTCATGCCTAAAGTTATAGGGCATGCTGACACTTGTAGAACCACAAGTCCTAGCATGCCTTGGCATCCAGAGCCTGTAGTTCACCTGTAAATAAAATAAAAAAACACACTGGAAAATAAAGACACAAAAACTGTGAAAAATACCTTTATTTAGATAAAGATTCCATGAGACAAACCCTGATTAACCTCTTTACTTGTCACCTATATCCAGGGGGGGAGCGTTCTCTTCTGTCTTTAAGACTTGCAGTCTAGCGATTTAAAATAAAAAAACCCATAATCAATGAAACAGTAACAGCACAAATGACCCTGAGCCAATCATTCTGACCAAACAGAGTGTCTTCTCTTTGATTGGTCAGAGTGTGGGAAAGCTGTTCTGATTGGTTAGAGGTGGCTAAACCCACGAGGAGTACAATGATTTTCATCATTCTTGGTAACTGACCTTTCACTTATACTATTCCCAAGTTTACAACCATCCAGATAGACCCACACTGCGCCCATCTCACATCATATTATTTACAGTCTGTAATATTGAGTAAAAAGGCTTTAAAGATAAGTGGTATTTGTAGTAAAAAGAGATGCTTACCTAATTTAACTGTCATTCGTTTCCCTATTTGATCATTTAATTTGTGTTTTGCGCCTCTGTTTTTGGTGGCAGAGAGAACTTGTGAAATATGTGAATTATTCTAAGTTTATAATAGAGCTACTGGACAAATATATATGTAAAAGTTGCTAAAGATATTTTAGATATCTCTATCCAGTGTGGGTTTGGGTCCTGCAAGAATAATTTTGTCATTAAAGACTGCTTTCTCCCAGTAACATAGAGGAAATGGATATTAATTGATGAAATGTGTTGTCTAATTAGTTGTTGTGTAGGTTACATTACACTTGTATAATCCTTTTAAACAAGCCTGATTGCTGTTAACGACTGACTCCTCTTCGATAGTAGTGAAAATCGTCCCAAACAAGTACAGATTTGAAAGTCACAAGTGGTAAGAGACTAAGGGGTATATTTACTAAACCGGGTTTGAAAAAGTGGAGACGTTGCCTATGGCAACCATTATCAGATTCTAGCTATCATTTTGTAGAATGTACTAAATAAATGACAGCTAGAATCTGATTGGTTGCTATAGGCAACATCTCCCCTTTTTCAAACCCGCAGGTTAGTAAATATACTCCTAAGCAGCAGATGCAACGTCCTTTCAGTGTATTATTTCCTCGGAACGTGTTCCCCAGGACACTTGCCAAAATCTGGCAGTTGGAGCTGTTGTTTTTGAGTTAATATTTGGCTCAGATCTCCTTGTCCTCATCCTTTGGACTAATATTTGTTCCCGCCAACTTCTTAAACACTGTGGAAAAGTTTAGGGGTGTTACTCCTCGCAATCCCAGCGTCTGCTTAGTGTTGCTCAGTTCTCCAACATTGTTCTGATTTGGTTTTCGGGGGGTGACATTTACATTTATCAAAAGTGAAAACACAAAAAAACAAATTCTGCATCAGGAATTAGGAAAAGGAATTTCTCTATGAGAGCCAAACACATTCCATCAGCGGAGGCCGCGGAGAGAAAACGCCCCCGGAGATGTTGTCCAGCAGTTTATCTCTTGTGTGCTGCGGTAAAGTATGTTAGCAGAGTCCTGTATTTATTTATTTTAAATAGCGCATTAATATTTTGCAGTTTTCCTGCCCAATCTAGTTTTTGTGACACAGGCAAAAGAAAAGGGTCTTGTCCGAAGTGACGAGAAACAGAGAACGGTATTCAAACCAGTTTTCAGCAAGTGTCTGCGTCACTGTCGAGGTGTCAACAACCATAATTCTTAAGGGTCATTAACGAAAGTGATAAAGTGCAAATGCACGTTGTAAATGCTGTCTTCTGAAATTGTCTCCCCCTTTTGTGCAAATGCAACTGGTTTTATGGGTAAGTGCATGAATTTGCAGGGCAAGATAGAGGCAACTGCGGGAGTTGAAATACTTGTCAGATGCGAGTTTTTGGGTAGATCAGGGGAGTGTCAGGGTGCTTAGTTTTGTGGAAAACTGAGATTTCCTTTTGCAGGACCAGATTCATGAAATGAACTGACAAAGGTGGCTGGGTATGCCAACAGGCTTCTCCTCTTCATAAATTGACTTGAAATATTTGGTGGGTCAGATTTGTCAAAAAAAACCTATACCTCAAAGGGAAAGTGTTTTGTACCTTCCAGTCAGACCGTTATGAGAAAGCATTTTCCTAGGTGCACTTAGACCCATACATTTAAAATCTACAAACACAGAAAAGGGATACAAGCGAGACTGGGTACACACTGCAGAAAATGTTTCCCGATGCGACATCTTTAACGATTTTACAAACGACTGAAAAAATAAGAAGTCCCGATCAGCAGCCGATTCATGTCTACATACTAAAAACATTTTGCATGATTTACCATCAGATCTGTTCTCTTCATCTGTCATAACCATCGGCTGAAAAGATGGTGACTCTGCACACTCCATAGAGATCTATGGACACTGCCGGTCCTGAGTGTATACACACTGCAGAATCGGAACGACATCGTTCTATCGTTGGACAAGATTTTATATAATAATCAAATCAAGTGATACGATGAGCTTTGGAGGGATAATCGTTCATCGTTGGAGTGTACACACTAATGTGTTATCGGGCCAAACAGTCATTTATCGTTTGAGTGACCTGACAAGCGGCTGAAAAAACTTTAGTGTGTACATAGCCTAATGAAGGCAGTCCTGGGGGAAAATTTATCAAGCTGCGAGTGGGTTTGAAAAGTGGAGATGTTGCCTATAGCAACCAATCGGATTCTAGCTATCATTTTGTAGAATGTACTAAATAAATTATAGCTAGAATCTGATTGGTTGCTATAGGCAACATCTCCACTTTTCAAACCCGCCGGAAACTCGCAGCTTGATACATTTACCCCCTATCTCGTTATCACATTCATGATACATTCTACTTTTGTCTGGGTGTTTTCAAAGATCAGTAAATGTGGACCTTTGTGATCTTTGCCTACTAAACTTAATCTCCTTACCCTTTACAACCCATAGTTAGTGTGCTGAACATTCACAGCGTATTACGTCATCCAAGCAGATCTTTATATTTATTATCGTCAAAGGGGATTGCGAAAAAAAATTGCAACAACATGGAACACGGAGGAATCAATGTATTTCCTTAGACCCCGGGAGATAGCTGAATGTCAGAGGAACAAATAGGATAGATTAAATAGCATTAACAGTATATTAAATGCCATAATTCACACATTAGCTTTTAATCATTTTAAAACCTCTAATTTCTCCCGAACATGAACTCTAAAATATGCACAAAAAGAAGGAAACATCTGGGAGAGGGTTCAGCCATATGTATTGTAATGTAATGAGTCATGAACATATATATGATGTTTTTATTGCAAAATGAATAATGTCTGGAGAGTTTGCTGTGCTTTTTCCATATATGCTTCTGAAACAATTAAGCCGCGGGGGCTTGGTACTAACCAAACGTTTCTGTTCCACTAACCAATAATTCCTATACTTTTGTTAGTGTATCAGATGTCCTCCAAAGGATAACTGAGGCTTTTGATTTTGTTGTGTATCCATTGTTAAATATGACTTTGTTGTTCCTCATACTTAAGACTGGCCAACACACAGCAGTATCCCGCCCTATGTTGGCAATTAGCCTGATATCGTAGTGAGTATTACCCCCAAAACATCAGCGACTCCTGACAATGATCTTATCGAACGTTGTAGTCATTACCGGTGTGTGCCTAAATGCGATTGGAAGATTGCCCAAGACTTATTGGCTGGTGCGTGAGGTCAACTACTGACCACACTAGTAGGTCCCAATCATCATCATCATCACCATTTATTTATATAGCGCCACTGGTTCCGCAGCGCTGTACAGAGAACTTACTCACATCAGTCCCTGCCCCATTGGAGCTAACAGTCTAAATTCCCTAATATACACAGACAGAAAGAGAGAGACTAGGGTCAATTTTGTTAGCAGCCAATTAACCTACTAGAATGTATTTGGAGTGTGGGAGGAAACCAGAGCACCCGGAGGAAACCCACGAAACCACAGGGAGAACATACAAACCACACAGATAAGGCCATGGTCGGGAATTGAACTCATGACCACAGCGCTGTGAGGCAGAAGTGCTAACCACTGAGCCACCGTGATCCAAATGAAATGATCCAGCTACTTGGCCTCTATGTGTGACCAAGTTAGACCTTAATATAATCTCTTTGGTTTTGAGGTTTCTCCATGGTAGCTAGATACTAGTAACTGATGTATCTAACAGCTTACAGGTACCAGGCTCTATCAATAAGCTGAGGTGTCCAGTACATAGTCTTGTGCTTGGTGCATTGGTACCACCAAATGCACTAAATGTCTCTGTATCTCCAATGGAGCTGGATGATTATAATTCTCAGCTACAGCTCTCTCGTCAGCATCAGGGCCGTAACTAGATATTACAACGCCTGGGGCAAGAAGGAAAATTGAAGTCCCCCTAACCCATAACTGTAACCAAATTAAATATTCATTTCCTTGTACCCCCTCCCCCTTCATCTTTCCGCCCTGGGCTGCTGACCTTCTTGTCCTAGTTACGGCACTGGTTTTCATAACTCCAGTCAACCATTATGTAAGGTCAATGCTGTATTGATGGGGATGAACTTAGTTTTGAACTTATACTCCTCAAAACTATGGAGAAGGACAACGAGCAGCCACTTGTTCATGGGGTCAGAGAGCGTTTTTAAATACTCCGATTCTGCTGTTCACTCCCGTTCCAGTCTGGAGGTGGTTCTCCCAACTCATGTAAACTATGGGACATGGTTACATGGGGCGTTATATAATACATGCAACTTGTAACGGACATCAGATTAGGCATACCGCCTGTGCCCGCTATACTGTAGTGTACCACATTGCCGGCAACTGAATTCCCCCCAATGTGTTAATCCTTGGCACCCTAGGTTTGACTAGTGGTAGTGTAGGTCTTGTATATAGTGGTATGTGGCACCAGGTTTTGGGGATCTTGCACCATATACCCCAATTTATACAGGTGGCAGCTAACTTGCTGCCATCACTGGACCCCACCACCTAACAGAGACAGTCTAGGAGCTCAGTGTAGTTGCCAGGAACCATAATGGCTGGGCAGTGCCATGGTCCCACATAGTGATGTCACAGCAGAATTTGGTATGCATCTCCCCTTCCAGGCAGCAGCAATGGATGCATGAAACACTGATGTAATAGCAGGCAAGTCAGGTACTAATAAAGTCATTAACATTCTATCATTTAGTGATGGCAATGGGAGAGCTATCGGAGACACCTGTGACACTCGAAAAAGTGACACATAACAGCAAAGAAATAAATATAATAAAAAAGTAGGACAAGACTTATATTTAAACAAGAATCTTGGCTCTCTGCCACTGTTTACTAAGCAAGGATTATGTTGTCCCATACATAAATGTGCTTATATTGTGATATACAGCATGTATGTACTTATATTTATATACCATGTATATATTTATTATTATTTACAGGAGATTATGAATGAACCATCATTAAAGGCAATACAATATTTTTCTTTAGCTTTTCACAAATATTTTACTGTTGCTGAGTAACTGTGATGTCTGCAGTGTTAACAACAGTAGGGAATTCTCTTTCCAATGTCTAACTAGTACAAGATTATTATATTACCCCTCATCGCCATCTGCTGCTCAGTGCAGGTATTGTGCTCTAATAAATTGATTAATATTAAGAACGTGTATTATGTAAAATCAGATATTAGATTCTATTGTAGACAATTTAGCTTATGGGTGTTTATTTAAGATTATATGAGTGACAGATAATAAATGACAATTACTATGCGTACAAGCAACATGTTTCATCACGTCGTTATAGTAAGGGACCAGACTGTCTTTGTTACTAAAATGCTCAGTGTTAATACCTTCATACTAATACTTAACTAAAATAACCACACGGACACAAAATATAGATTCGGCAGAAAGGTCACAGTTTATTTAATGTAGTATATTTCTTAAACTCTGATGGCGGCGAGAACAAAGCAGTCAGCTAACCACTGATCTTGAAACCAATACAGCGTAAGGTAAACTGCAATTACCACTGTCCCAAGACTGTACCATTGACCGGTATTAAACTTGGCGTCATCATGACTGCCCCCATCTGGGCTCACAATGACGCGCCTGCCCAAATGCACGCCAAGGGACCCTCCGCCAAAGAGGACCAAGAGTCGGGTTACTGAGAAGGGGGCAGTGACGTGCGGCCGATCAACGGTAGCACTTTCGATTAGTTACTAACTGCGCTGCTCTCCCGCCTACTGCGCCTCATCTGAAGCAAATAAATGAGTACACTGTAGCACAAATAATCTATGAAGGGCGGGAGTGAGGTATCCGAAGATCCAGGAACCAAGAGGGCCAGCCCACAATGACAGTCTGATTTATCACATCAAATTTAACCACCCCCACAACTATGATTGGCTGGCTGTGAATGAAATTTAACCCATAAAGGTAAGTGCTGACAAAAGTATAAACACAATATTTTAATTGCCTTCAGCTTATGGCTTCACTTAAACATATGTGACAATTGTGTTCGTTGGAACAGAGACACAAGAAAATCATAAGTAAAATATTGCTGGAATAAGGTAACGCTCTACTCTACCTTTCTTCCTCTCTCTCTCTATCTCCCCCCTTCTTTGTCTCTTTTACTCTCACATTTCTCTCCCTACCTCTCTATTTCCCTCCCTCTGTTTCACTCATATATCTCTACTTTTGGACCTCCCCCTGACAAATGGGAGTGGGGGACAGTGACAGTGAAAATCATATAATTGCGCAGTGGGCGGGATCATGATTGATTACGGTATTCACACCATGCCACACCCACCGCAGCACAATAATGAAATTGTAGAGTCTCTGGACATTCCAGAGAGCAGGGCTTTTACTCACTGATATTAATTACAGATTACTGTAACTTAAAAAATGTGCATTTACAGTTATACACAGTTGAAAACAGATTCCCTGTAGTGTCAAATTTTTTATTTATTTTTTATAAATGAATGCAAATATTTTTTATTTTACAGCTATTTACTTAAATGTTTACTGTTTTTATCCAAGTAAAAACTTTGCCAAACAATAGTGTGAAGATTTAGAATGATGATCCCATGCATTCATGATCCATGATACCTTACCATATCTCCCAACTTGGGGATGCCGGAAACAGTGGGTGTGGGCGTGTCACAATGTGGGTGTGGCACAATGTGGGTGTGGCACAATGTGGACATGAACACACCCCTGGGTGCTTTTAAAAGTGTGTTTAAGGTCATTGTCCTGCTGGAAAACTGGTGATCTTTGACAGAGTCCCAACTTTCCGACTCTGGGGTTCAACATTGCTCTCCAGAATGCCCCGGTAGTTTAAAGATTTTATGATGCCATGCACACATTCAAGACACCCAGTGCCGGATGCAGCAACCACGAAACGTCACTGAACCTCCTTAATGTTTGACTGTAGGGAAGGTCTTCTTCTTATTTTGCTTTCTGGAAACCTATGGAGGATGTGCTTTACCAAAAAGCTCTTATTTGGTCTCAACTGCCTACAGGACATTCTTCCGTAAGGAATTTGGCTCCTTCAGGTGTGATTTGGCAAATTCCAGTGGGGCTTTCTTATGTCACTCTCTCAGCATTGGGGCTCTCCTGAGATGGCGACGGATGGTGCTAGTTGTAACTGGTGTACCTTGTGTCTGACGTTCAGCTTCAATCTGTTGATCAAGGTGTTTCTCCATCTTTCAAACAATCCTACACTGCAATCTTCTGTCAAGTTTTCTCTTGCAGCCACACCTCGGTAGGTTGCATACAGTGCCGGGGTTAAACTTCCTAATAACAATAAATACGGTGGAAACGGGAACATCAAGGTCTCAAGAGATTGTCCATGCATGGCTTCAATCTTCTGCCTGACCTCCTCAGACAACCTCCTGGCTTTCCATCTTTTCTCTATGCTCATTGCTGTACACACAGTGACACAAAACAGGACAATGAGTCCTTTTCTCTATTCAAGCATCTCTTCTACCTATATATTTGTATTCTGTGCAGTATAGCATCTCTTGCTCTGTTTGATATATATAATGGAGATGTTGCCTATAGCAACCAATCAGATTCTAGCTGTCATTTACTTAGTGCATTCTACAAGATGATAGCTAGAATCTGATTGGTTGCTATAGGCAACATCTCCACTTTTCAAACCCACCAGAAACTCGCAGCTTGATACATTTACTCATTAGTTTATTTCTGTAAGAAAAAAAAATCACTGAACAGCATTACTTTATTTGTTTGCTGTATATAATTTTGAATATTCTTATTCTGTATGCTGTATAAGTTCTGTACAAGTTCTGATTATTTAAAAACAAACAGTGATAACTTTTAGGTCTGTTTGATGCATTAACACATTAATAGAAAAGAGGGAGAGGGGAGAAAGGGGGTGGGATGAAGGTGTAAAGGATAAAAAAAAGTCCAAAAACTGCATCCTTATACCCCCCTCTGGGGTAAACGCAGGATTTGTAGAGGGGTGTGTCCACACCACGCCACCAGTGGGCGTGACCAGCATGCATGGGGGCGTGGCTATAATATTAGACAGTGCTTGGCTGCTCTCCAACTCTTCCTATCCCCATAATATACATGGGCAATGCTGCGTGTACTACTGTTAGGTGCATGCAGCTCTCCCTTTTCAAGCAGAGCCGTGTGAAGCGGGAGCAGGGTCCATCCACATCAATTATACAGTGCCCCAGGCTTTAAGGAGGGTTTCCAGGCACTGGGAAGCCCCCCTCGGTTTCCCTATGCCGCTTCACATATAAGTCTTTACGTACTTATGTACACAGAGCTCCTGAGATGCTGCACTGCTCAGTTTTTGACGGGAGCGTTGTTATACGCTACATAGCAATGATCCAGCCCATTGCAGCGCATACACGCTCTAGCCCCGCCCTGACTCCTCCTTTGGCCACTCCTACTATTGAACGACCATGCAAAATGCAAAGAAGAACATTGTGGTCTATGTACTAAGGCGAAAAATTAGGAAAGAGAGGACATTTGCTCCAGTTTCATCCATACTTGCCTTAGTACAGAGATCCCATAGTAGGTAATATTGTCTTCTTATCATAAAACCATCATTGTTCACAATAAATACACAGATTATCATTGTTATGTTTCATACTTTTTTTTCCTGGCAAAGAAACCGTCTTTTCCATTTAAATAAACAACTGGTAATTCTTGTTGCTAATAACACCACTAATCCATATGTCAGGAAATACTCGTTCTTGTTGATATTCAATACAAGTTCTGTTTATAAACTCAGATGTTAATTTTATTTTGCAGAGAAAACAGTATCCAAACTCTTAACACCTCTGGTGGAACATTACTGGAGGCTTTAAAGAAAATAACAGAAATGTGAGCTCAGTGCTTTTAATGACGATCTTATTTTCGTATTAAGGCCTGGTTTCTGTTAACCCTTGAGGGTTCAATTGAGACGTCAAGCTGGTGATATTTGTCAGCTCTCAACTTAGCGGTGATTCCTTTCCTGAACTAACTTGGGCTGAATTACTTAATTGATGTTTAAGGCTTCATTTAGTCCAGGTTAACTACAGCAAAAGTTAGTGCTAAAATCACATAATTTGGCTCTTTTTTGTTCCTACATTATTATTAACCTCAATAACATTAATTTCCAGTCATTCTTTGTAAAGTGACAAGAACACTGCTACCCCTCCTGTTTCTGTATGAGCAATGGCACTGAGCAATGTCACTGGAGAATGGAGAGTGACAAGAACACTGCTACCCCTGTTTCTGTATGAGCAATGGCACTGAGCAATGTCACTGGAGGCTGGAGAGTGACAAGAACACTGCTACCCCTGTTTCTGTATGAGCAATGGCACTGAGCAATGTCACTGGAGGCTGGAGAGTGACAAGAACACTGCTACCCCTGTTTCTGTATGAGCAATGGCACTGAGCAATGTCACTGGAGACTGGAGAGTGACAAGAACACTGCTACCCCTGTTTCTGTATGAGCAATGGCACTGAGCAATGTCACTGGAGACTGGAGAGTGACAAGAACACTGCTACTCCTGTTTCTGTGTGAGCAATGGCGCTGGATCTCCTGGGGAGGGAGGTAGTTATGGAATCCAAAACCCGCGAGATCCGATGACGCAACAATGATGTTTTGCCTCGATTCAGATCCGAGGAAGTGGGAAGTACCGAGCTGGCTCGGTACTTGGATTGGTGATGGGTTTTTTTTTGGAGGGGGGGGGGGGCTGAGCCTCTCTATTTATAAGTATCTCAAGACATGTGCAACCTGCAATAGAATGGATGCCTCCAGAGTAAAGATAAGAAGCTAATTTTAAGTTCAATGAACAGATGCGCTACACGTACTGTCACACAGGAGTGTTCTGCACAGTGCAATTTTGGAACTAATGTTAAGTTCTATGTATAGATGCTTCACAGAGGATTTTTCACCATAGTTATAGTTATGCGTATGATGCATTTTCCCGACACATCTGACAATGTAGTACAATATTATGTTATGTGTATAACCAGGGCCAGATTAAGGGAATGGAGGCCCCGGGGCTAAGGGGGCCTCCATTCCCCTGTGAGGGCCCCCCCCCCGTGATCTGAGCCCCCCCCCCCCCGGGGATCCGAGCCCTCCCCCCCCCCCCGGCACTTACCTCCTTCTCCTTCTTCCCCGGCGGGCTGTACACTCTTTACTGAGGAGATCTCGTGAGAGTGAGACTCACGAGATCTCCTCAGTAAGGAGACTACAGCGGGCCGGGGAAGTACTGCAGTGAAAGTGCTCAGCAGCACTGATCGGGCTGGGGGCGCCCCCACCCCCGACCGATCAATACTGCTGCTGAGCACTTTCAAGGGCCCCCTGGATGCCCGAGGCCCCTGGACTGTAGCCCAGTTAGCCCTATGGTTAATCCGGCCCTGTGTATAACACATTTTCTTTGCACATCTTACATTGTAGTACAATATTAGGTTATGCATATGATGCTTTATTTTTTTGCACTGTCATTATTGTCTTCTGCTAATGTTAACCTCGGCAGTGTGAGTGAGTTATTTAGACTGGCGCTCAAGTGAAGGATGAAGAAGGAGAAGCGAATGGGCTCCATACTAGTGCCGGGTGTACGTTAGTGTGCTAGTACATAGAGCCCAGCAAATCCACATAATCTCAGCAATCCATGAAGAAGCCGCCAGTAACCCAAGGCCGAGTTTGGCCCCCTTGGGAAAAGTTAGAGGGGAGCTAAGAATGAAGCTTTGCACTAATTATTTGTTTCGATTCTGACCTCAGGAAAACAAAGGGTCACACTGTTGGTAAGTAATACGAGCTAATCTGTTCCTAAATGAGTAATTAAACTTGAGTCTTTATATATTTGTGTAATGAGCTGACTGCCTTCCCTGATTTTCTCCGGCACAGTCGCCGCACTCAACATAGTCACCGGGTTTAATTCCGCTTGACAAGCTCATATAATGTCTGGTGACACAATCGGGGTATGTTTCATCAGACGTTAGAGAGCAGGTTGGGTTCAGTTCACCCACAGCCAAGAGCAGAGTAAGAGGGATGATGAAATATAGCAAAATAGAGTAAATACAAAGGCGTTTACTTTACGGAGCTGCTGACATAGTGTGACAGGATAGGACTTTGTTACTGAGTATCTGGTTATATCCACTTACAACAAGGGCAGTGAAGTTTAACTTGTTCAAGTAACTTTAAATATTCTGTAAAGAGCCAGTGGACGTTGTTAGGTAATCTCACTGAGATTTGCAAATTAATTTTCAGCAACATGAATTTATTTCTGGTATTTTTATTGTGGTGCTTAGAACACGATGCAGACTCTAATTCTGGTGATTTGTCGGCAAGCCTGTATATGGTAGAGACCATTCTAAATGCTAGCATGCAATATAGGCCTGATTCTGCCAGCACTGATCACAATTCTCATGGTTAGAATACAATGGAGACTAGGGGAAGATTTATCAAACTTTCTAAAAAGGAAAAGTTGAGGTGTTGCCCATAGCAACCAATCAGATTCTAGCTATCATGTATCTGGGACATTCTAAATAATGATAGCTAGAATCTGATTGGTTGCTATGGGCAACATCCCCACTTTTCCCTTTTGGAAGGTTTGATAGATCTACCCCTAAAGGTCCAGAGGAAAGCGACCTGTGGCTATCCAACAGCTGTGGAACTACAAGTCCTTGCATGTACCTGCAGAACAGAGGCTGGGAGGTAAAGCTGGGATTTGCAGTTACACCGCAGCTGAGGAGCCAATAGTTGTGACCTCACACTTGTACCCACTGGTTTATAGGGCAACTGTTTTCGATAAATAAATGGTAATGATAATAGCAGACTGTGAAAAATATATAGAACAACTGTTACTCTAGTTGACTAATACCAACAGATTGGTAACTGTTTTAAAGGGGACTTTGACAGGCTGCTGGAGTGCACTGTAGTGTAATGACTCAGCGTTTCAACTAGAGAGAAAAAAAATGTTTAAAATTCATCTCATTTCGCATTTAGTCGCATACGTTTGCATGTTTTTCAGGCAGCATTTTTCTTAAGTGGTCTACGCGGAATTCTCACTATCATTTTTGTTTTAATCCTGATTTTTCCCTCATTGGCCTTGTCCGCATCATGATGGATCATGTTTTACTTTTACAGACTAGGGAACGGGGCAAAGCAATTGTTAGCCTGGTAGGCAAATTTACTGTTCCACTGTGAATCGTGTCTGGTACAATCATTGATAATTGTCACAGACCAGACCAATCTCTTTGTCTCCATACTGGATGGAATATGCACTCAAAGTCAGTCTGTATAAGAAGTTCTCTATCAGATATCTCGTAGATGTTGTCCAACGTCCAGACTGAGACCTAGGGAGTGGAGGGGTTGCGCTTCCCGATTCTCGGTGGCAGCCGGTTAGACTGTTCAGAGTAACAGGCAGAACAAACCATACGGTGATTCTGAAGAGTTTTTTATCGATTCTGCTGCGACGTCATCGGCGTGCCTCAGTCACTATATACAGTATATCTGGCAATGCCGTTAGCTAATGAGTTTTGTACTAGGTGGATTCAGGCTCAACAATATTTCAGTTTACATAGTGACTTTGTTTTGTACATTTAGCATATTTTAATGCAAAAGACAAATTCAAAATTCAAACTCAAACACAGTAATATTTGCTTTTCAAATTAAAGAAAAATATATAAAAAACAAAATTCTATCAAATGTAGTCATTTAGACTCCAACGTGTCTTTTACTGTACAAGTTTGCATTAATAAAATACTCACCATTGTGGTCGATGCAAAACCAAAATTAAATATTTTGGGCAAAAGTTTGATTGAATTCCAAACTGACTTGAATAGTTTGAGAATCTCTACTCTCAAAGTCATCAATGTAAATCTTTTCAGAATAAGAACCTAGCCCTAGTTTTCTGAATTGGATAACTGTACACTTGTGGCAGTCAATGCTGTTGATTTATTTTATATCATTTAGTAAAGTTTGTCTGATGACACAACACACCAGTATAGACATTTCTTTCTTTTTGGCCAAATGTTAATGTGCTGTTGTTGGTGCCTCTGATTTTGTGTCATCAGACGGAATTATATCCTTCTGATTTTCAGGTGTTGCTACTGCTCTTCATACGTTTAACACCACTGACGCATGAGTCAACTTGTTCCATGGAACTTGCATTGTCATTTGAACACGATTATTTTCCGTCTTATTAAACTCATTATGGCTAAATAGATTTTTGCTGTGACTGCTCACAGTACCAGGGCAGCAGCTACGTCAGTTTGAGATTGATTGCGTCGATTTTAGTCAATGACCTTTGTTTACAGTTTGTGCTCTTACCACACTCTTTCTTCTGTTTCTACATGTTTGATTTATATCATTATTAATAGAGCGAACAATAGGATTTATTAGAAGAGGATAATGAAACAGTGAACAATGGCAGTGCAATATTTCCTAATACATAATTACAAAACAGTGATCATTATGAAATGTTTCAAAAACAGAACAGTTCTTACAGTTATCAACAGATGGGCAAGCCTCTACTAGCTAGATATGCTCAGGCTCGGTTTCCCGAGAACCGAATATGCCCGAACTTAGCAGATCCGAGTACAGAGCCTCTTCACGCTTTTTTGGATTTGAAAACGAGGCAAAACGTCATTGTAACGTCGTCAGATCTCGGATCTCGGAAGTTTTAGATTCCTTTTTAGGATCCAACATAACGGTGGGTAGGAGGGAGGGCTGGGGAGGGCGGGCCCAAAGACAATTCCATCTTACACCATTTTTCTTTTCTGCCACTGCTGTGTGCCAATGTGTCCTAGATGTGCTAGGAACTGCCGTGTGTTTGTGTCATTGCTCTGTCGCTTACCATCCAGCCAGGTCGCTGCAGTATTTGTCCGAAAGTGTATGAAAATAATATTGTGATCTGTGAGGTGGTCAAAATTGACTGCACATAACTTGAAATTAGTGTTATTGAGGTTAATAATAACGTAGTACAAAAAAGAGCAAAATTATGTGATTTTAGCATATTTTAGGATTTTTTCTAAAAAATCCAAAACCAAAACCAAAACACATGAGGATGGTTTTGCCAAAATCAAAACCAAAACACAAAGCTAATCCAGATCCAAAGCCAAAACCAGTTCACGGGGTCAGTGAGCATCTCTACTACTAGCCACTGGGCAAAATTTATTGAACTGTATAGTAACTCTTCTGGCACATCAAATCAAGATCAAATTGTAAGAATTTCAACAACTGTGCTGCAGCTGTATTCATACTGTCCTTAACGTACAGTATCAAATTGCAGTAGTAAGTCTTACTAGCAACTTGCAAGTGCGAGAGACCACAGAAGCTCTTAGATAAATTTGTTGAAGACAACAGGGCAGAGCAGTCCTCATATTGGTGCTGATGCAAAGTGGGGCGGTTTGATGATATCAGGATGGTAACGTAGGAACCCAGAGAGAAGTCCTGGTATCTAGGGGTTCAGGGTCACACATTCAAATAGAGAAGACGGATTCAAAAGTATCTTTAGTACAAAAGATGAAAACATCTAATGCAAACAATAGCCAAAGTATATATACTTTAAATCAAACCCCAAGCGCTCACCACACTCCAAATCATACCAAGAACCTCCCAGTGATATTAACAGAAGAACAGTGATAAAACGGAATAGTCCTTTGGTTCAGACAGGTCAGAAAGTGTTAGTACAGTTCTGTTGTCCAGCTGTGATTTAAATTCTCCATCCGTAAAGTTCCAAAGTCCCGAACTGGCTGCAAATGGAATATCTCTGTAACTATAACCGAGTGCAGTGGTCCTGAGACAGTTTCCTGGGTGATGGAGTCTTCTGTCCTTCAGGATCCATCCAAATGATGAACTCCCAACCAAGCTGTCTTTGCAATACTGCGGCAGTAAAGAAAAACTTCCGTCCAAATGGTCCTTGAAATCTCGTGGTGGTAAAAACTTAACTCCCATCCAAGCTGTATGAATATATCTGTCTCGATCTCTTGATGTTCCTGGTCGCTCAGCCAGTATGATAGGGATCTGAACCCCAGCCTTTCTGCTCCAGCAGGCTCAACAAACAGACCAAAAAGCAACTCTGGATGAATGTATGTAGAGTAGACATTAATAACATGATAATAAATGTGTTTTATATTTTTGAATGTTTTGTCATTAATATTATTAACCGGTGACATTAATTGAATTGTTTTTTTTATTGATCAACAGATGTATCTTCACATCTTCTCTTTATTCGTGTGTTTTTAAATAAACGCACAGTATGTTCATTTTGCGTTTGTCAAAGAATCAGACCCACAGTCTCCAAGACAGTCATCATAAGTCTAATCAGCCATATGCATTTGTAGCAGACAGAAAACAGGCACCTTTTACAGGTTTGTGAAATGCAATTATTAAATGCAAGAGTCCAAAGAAATTCTCACAGTGATCAATAGGTGTGTTAGGCTGTTTATTCTGGTGCAGCAAATCAATTGTATGAATTTCAGCTGCTGTATTTATATTTGGCTGTGCTTGTCCCATCCATATTCCTTTCTCTATTGGCGCCAAATCACAACTAGTTATATGAACCACACTGTGGGAGATTAGTTTGTTTCTGGAAGGATAGACCAATAATTAACACTATTCAAATCTGCATTTATTGATGGTTCTGCAGGAAGATTGCACAAGAGAGACTGAGCAAAGAGAGAAGAGCAAGGTTCATACATGTGAACATAACATTTGTCTTATATTATATAAGTACAATGTTCAAGGCAGTGCCCTCCTAATGCAACTCTGATCTAGAAACCTGGGTTCCTCAATTTTTTTTAGATGGGTCAGGTGATCGCTCTTCCAATATTTGGTTTCCACACAGGCAAGGAGATTCCTGTTAATGGTTAGCGGGAGACACACACAGCGGATAAGGAACTAGATCACTTCTACAGAAATTACTTCCAGCCAAATTAGGCAAATCTAATTAAGTTTGTTAAGCAAATCCCCACATTATAAGTGAACGACAGAGAACTATCAATAGCAAAACTTTTGAAATGTGAGGTTGAACTTTTTATTTATTTATTTGCTTCAAAAAACAACAACATTGTTTCATTATATTTTTCTGGCTTTGCTATAATATGTTGTCATTGTGCATGAAAACATTTGAACTATGACTACAACAATTCCTTTACAGGTAGCAATACAGTAACGAGCCAGAACATAATCCTAAATATAATTTATGCACCATAAAAAATTTGGGGGATTTTTTGGGTGCAAATGCACATCATCGCGATGATGACAGATGATTTTTTCGGGCACATTGAACACTGAAGCATCCCGGGATCAGTGATGACTTTACTTAAAACTCCGGCTATTATCGCAAAGTTGGCTTAACCTAAGCTAATGCATGTGCAAAGCCACCTTTGCGATAGTAACCAGAAGTAGGGCAGGTAAACTGCGGTGTGGGATCCGAAGGTCCGTCTACCGCAGTGCTATCCCCATAGGCTTCAATGGCTAACGCCATCTTTAAGTTCGGAACTTGGTAAATCATGCAAAACAACTGTTCCTCTCTCGTACGTAGACAGTGGGACTACAGCAAATATCGGCGATCCTATTTTAAGAGATAACAGTGGTACCTAATAATGGCAGTTTTCAGGGGATTTTCAGCTCTTAGGCACTTCTTAAATAGGCCCATAAGCCTATTAGGGACCTTCCCCTGTCAGGAAGATGGCACTTCCCCTAGAATTGTTCTTAAATTACACTATGTGGCACAAATAAAACGTTCCAGTTAATGTGAACTGTATCTGGTCAATTAAAGAGCATGGCCACTGTCAGTTTATATCATTCAGATTTGCAATGTATGTTTCCTGCTACCACTTTGGATTATCGGACATTGAGCCATATTGGTCAGTTATGTAGGACCAAAAGCCCTGTACAAGAGCCCTAGATACGGGAAAAAGGTTAAATCTAGGAGTATCTCAGTAATTAATTTAAACGCCCAAACAGCAGGGATCCTGGAGCGAAATGATGGGCGAGGGTAACATGGGATCACTCCCTAGAAATTACAGGCCACCGATCCCTATATTAGGGTGGGATACTTCATGGGTACCCCACTCTCATGGAAATCAAGGGGCAGTTTAAAGGACTGTGCCGGGGACAGAATGGGATCCTTTCTTCATTGATAGGACTTGCAGAAGGTTGTGGACTGTCGGGACTACATCTCACTGACGAATTGAGACTCGGGAGCAACTCATCTCCAAAAAAGTTTTTTTCAAATTCGTGTGCCCATGAACGGGGGTCTGCTCACTGCCCTGCTCGGCAGAAGGAGAAGCTAAATTGCCCTGGGAATAATTTGAATGGATGATAGCCTGGGTACTTTCCTGTATACAGTGCTCCTACATAATGCAAAAGATCACACATTAAAAATAATGGCCAGTTACCACTGTACTCAGAGGATGAGTAAATCATGTCCAATATAGTTGTGCGGGCCCTCACTATACTGGGAACACCCCCTATGTCACCAGTCTATGTAATTTGAAGGTCATTAGAATATCTTGTTCTGCTGCACGATATATCATATTAGTTGCTATTTCCCCTATCTATAGTGCTACCACTTGCTGCAGCAAATGCAGTGCAACAGGGCCCATGAAGATAATAGGGCCTGCTGCACGGCAAATGCAGAGGGTGGGAACTAGTGAGCTGTGGCCCCCGATTCCCTTCTCCTCGTTTCCCTGCTCCGGGGCTCACAGCTCGATAGTTCTGCCTCTGGTGTTACCCCATGAGCATATACCTAAAAACAGCTACAAACTAGAGGTGTACGCAGAAACCCGTGTTTTGGTTTTGGTTCTGGTTCTAAAACCATCTTCGTGTTTTGGTTGTTGTTTTGGCTGCAAATCCTCATGTGTTTTGATTTTGGTTTTGGACCTGGATTTTATTAAAAAATTAGAAAAATAGGTAAAATCATGTGATTTTGACTTGTTTTTTTTCCCTACATTACTATTTATACCATTAACAATCATTTACAGTATATTTTATAATGATCTCTACACAACTACCACCCCACAACTGAAATGGTTTGAGAAAATCACTAAAGCATATAAAGCATACTTACCTACTTTCTTCAGCTCCCTTCTGGGAGCCAGCCAGTGGAGGGGGGCGGGGCGGTCAAAAACGCGTCATTTCGGCCCCACCCCCTGTGACGCCATGAAGCAAACGCGTCATTTGACAGGGGGGCAGGGCCAAACTCTGTGATTCCCGGTGATCTAATTCTGCCCACTTCACTAGGAAGTGGGGCACTTCCTAGTGAAGTTGGCAGAATTCGGGAGATTGCCACACTCACCCGGGAGTCCGGGAGACTCCCGCAAAATGCAGGAGTCTCCCGTACATTCCGGGAGAGTTGGCAAGTATGATATAAAGTGTGGAATCCCACCTTGTTACAACCTGTTGCTGTGTGTGATACATATGTCCCACTAATACATGATCGTCATTTACATGGTCGAAACCATAATATAGACATGCTGGTAAAGTCGACAATAATGACATCGACAGTCTTAGTAGGGCGACAATTTGAATGTAGACAGTATTATTAGGTCAACAATGGGGTCTTTGTAACTGTACAACCCATTTGCTAAACAGAATATCGCTCCCATATCCGACAGATACTTTGCTGAACAGTTGTACCTTAGTTAGCTTAGTTAAAGCTAATATTTGCCCAATAACTGTGTCTCTGTCTGTGTTGTTTTTTTTTTCTTCTTCATTTTTGTCATCACTTTCTATGAATCCCAGTAACAGTTTTCTGGTTTTGTATTTTTTCTACAATTAATTTCTTTATGGAACAATGTCAGGCAGTGCTTAGAACTACATCTACCATCATGCATTGCATGCACTACAGTCACACTAAATCAGGTTAAGCTGGGTACAAACTACAGAAATTTTCTCCTGATGCGATATCTTTAACTGTTTTACCAACGATCGAAAGCCCCGATCAGCAGCCGATTCATGTGCACACACTATACACACTTACAAGATTTTACCTTCAGATCTGTGTCTTCATCTGACATAACCATCTGCTGAAAAGATGATGACTCTGCACACTCCATAGAGATCTATGGACACTGCCGCTCCTAAGTGCTTACACACTGCAGGATTTGCCCGACATCATTAAACTGCATAGTGTTCATGTTTCTACTTTTCTGCACTTCAAGTCACCTTCGTATGTTATACGTTTTACCCTTATCTTACTAAAATAAACACACGGACACATTTGTTAACTTTGGCAAATAGGTCGCATTAATATTTATTATCCAATATAATTATATAATATATATATAAATGGTGGCAGCGAGAGCAGAGCAGTCTGCTAACAACCAATTTTGTAAACAATTTAGTGAATTTCCAAATTGGGATTACCACTGGTCCCAGGAATACATCTTTATCATTGGCCAGCGCTAAATCAGGCATCAGCGTGACTACTCCCCTTCAGGACTCGACATTGACCTGCCCACAAAAAGCAGGTCAAGGGATCCTCCACACAGAAGGACCAAGAGTCATGTTACCTCGAAAGGGGCAATGACGTGCGGCCAATCAGCTGTAGCGCCGTTCAGATTAGTCACTGACTGCACCTCTCCTCCACCTGCTGGTTAAAAATGGTTAACGTACTACAAGTAAATATCTACCCACTAGAGGTATCCAAAAAATGAGTGAAAGAAGAGATCCAGCAAGCACTGGGAGGGCGCATATGGAAGAGAACCTTCCAGTGGACCCTATTGGATGGCTATGCAGAGAACTTAACCCCAAATGGGTAAGAGCTTAAAGTCACATAAACACACAAATTTAAGTGCCCTCAGCTTATGGCCTCACTTGTCATATACATCATTTATTAGTCCAGTTATAAAATCAAATGAAACAATACGATGAGCTTTGGAACAATAAAACATGATCATCAGAGCGTGCACACTAATGCGATATCGGACATAACAGTCTTTTATCGTGTGATTGTCATGATATTCGGGTGAAAACCCTGTAGCGTGTACCCAGCTTTATTTCACAAGAGCTCAGGCAGTATTGTATTTTCTAAATGAAAGCACACAGGTACATATCGTAGTGGCACATATAAAATTTCTGGGCCTAATACCTTAATAAAGCCACTTGTTTTAAAGAGGGCATTTTCTTAAAGCCAACAATATTTTCTAACGGTAGTCTATGAAAATGTAGCCAATCTTTGCAGAATGACGTTTGGCCTAGAGATAAGCAAAGTGGTGAAATTTCATGCACATCTATGCGGAAGTGGTCATCTTGTAGAGTTTGCCATTCCATGAAATAGTATTCTATATTGTGGGAACCCTCTACCAAAGCTCGATTTGTAGAAATAGTCACACAAACATTGACTTTCTTTAGTCTTTCACAAGCCAATTTCACCAAATCCAATGAAGGTAAATAAACTTATAATCACCAGTTTTCCAAATCTGCCCCCCCCTCCCAAGAATTTGCACAATGACTGAAATCACTGATTTGTATAGGAAACAGCGAGGGCCGGCTGGCAACTCAGGAGCATGGCCGAACTGAATGGCCCAGTGTGTGCTACCTCCATAAAATGAATTACCAAGCTACAGAGAGGCTACACTAGACCACCCTCCAAAACTTTCCCTCTTCCTCCGTACACCAGAATAAATGCTCTACGTCGTACCATTTTAATTTCTCTTCCGGCAAAAAAAAAATTCTTTATTTGCATGTGGATGTAACATTGGACACACAAGTTCCCAGCCCATATTTATTTTTTAACAGTACATTCTAAATGCCAAACCCCCTGCAGACACTGTTATTTTCATATACAGGCTTTATCCATGCTGTGCAAAATCAAGTGCCCTTTTAAAAGAACACATAGCATAATTTGCACTGCAGGCCTACAATTTTGTACTTTAAAAAATTAACCTTACTATTCCTGTTAGTAACAAACTAAGTAAATTATTATATGTGGGCTCATTCTTTCCTTAGCATATCTGGGTCTAATTCTATGACCAGGCCGATTATAGTAGTTGTGTGGAGAACAGGGAAGGAGAAAATTTTATATTACTATCCAAGCTGAGCAGGCAGATCTCTTAGTTGAAAAACCATACTTGCTTACTCTCCCAGAATGTCCGGGAGACTCCAGAATTTTGAGGAGTCCTCATAGACTCTAGAGAGAGAAGACCACCCTCCTGAATCCAGTCTGATCGTCTTGTCATCGGCTGCTGGACAGGGAATTAGCTTAGGTAGCAACCTTTCGGTATGTGTCTAGTGTTTTGGCATGAATCAAGACCACCAGAAAACTCTGTCGATGGTTACTATCTATCTATGGTTACTAGCCAACAGGCTAGCTACTCTGACTAATTTCAATGGACCCATTCATTTCAATTGATTGGAAACACCAGCAAACTCTGAGATTAAAATTAACAAATCCCTGACCCCCATTCAGGCCACTACCGCAATCTTTGACCTCACTCTGATCAGTTGGCAGCTAGCCCGCTGCCCACTTTCTTTCGTGGCTGCACACAGGACTACAAAGTCTACTGGGCTCCTCTCCTCGGCCAGTCACTGTGGTCTCTCTCTTTCTCTGTAGGACATAATTCTGCTTAACTCCTGTTTTGCACAAATTACTCTCAGTAATCAGATCACCTGACTGTATCCAACTTATCAGGTCCTACAGATTCTTTCGCCTGCCTCCTGCAGGTCACATCACAGCCCCTCACTCAGCCGTCTCGCAAGCTCGCTCCACCGCGCCAACTCTTCAACTCCTTTCTAAGCTGTCTTCTTGGACCTTTTGCCTCTTGCAGGAGACACATTGTTGTCTTTGAGTTCTACACAGCTCCTCATTCAGGCTCTGGCACATTCACTAGTTTTATGGCTCAGACGTTTTATCTGGTCCTCTTTGCTTTCCTGACTCCTATTGGACACACAACTCCTTACTGAGCCATATACTGAGCTGCAGATAGGTTCGGTCATATACCTTTTTAATCGTCTAGTGAAGGATTACAAACTCCAGTGCCTGAACAGGTGGAAACTAGTGCCACCTAACTTGTAACCATCCCAAGAGGTGCTCTAATAATTCCATCAAAATGAATGGGTTCGAAAAGCTCTATCTATCTATCTATGGTTACTAGCCAACAGGCTAGCTACTCTGACTAATTTCAATGGACACATTCATTTCAATGGATTGGAAACAAACACCATAGCAATTAATACACATTGAAGCACATGGATGGGGGGAAATCCAAGATTTTGGATTTGTGAATTCATCTTTTTTTATATTAATAAATATTGCAAAAACAAAAGGTTGATTAATAGGTTAGAGATTTGGGACAAATAACCCCCCTCCCCTCTATCTGCAAAGTCCATATTCACCTTTCACAGAGCTTGGGTAACGAAGTTGTCAATCCATTTCCTTCTCCATTCTCTGTGATGTGGTTGCGATAGAGCCAGGAATTTTGGGTGGAACAACAATCATAGGAGAAATTCCGCACAGAACGCATGAGGCCAAATTTCACCAAAACAAGTGTGATATTCACCCATCTCAGTACACATGTACCACATGTTTATTTAATATTTGTAGAAAAGACATTTAAAGTAAACCCTTGCTATTAAAAGAGTATATATCCTCTTTACTATTGAGTATTGCAATGGGTATATCAGAAACCGCTGTTGGCTCTGCAGAACCCCAAGTGTCCTGTTCTTTCTGTATCCAGTTCCTTTTGCTTTTCTTTCTCAGAGATGTGTAATAAGACTCCGCTTGCAATGTGTTTAATGAAAACCTGCTGCAACATTAGAGAGGTATTAGTGCCACCTGCTTCCCATTAACGCAGAAACAGCTGACCAACAAAACTTTATGAAGCACAACAGAGACTCCTGAAACTGCGTTACCTGCTGTTATATTTCCCCACAGACGCGGTTTGTAGAGTGCACGGGATTGGAAACGGTTGTGCAATTGGTGGGGGCCTTTATTTACAGACAGAGTTCTGAGGTGTTATCAGTGGTAGAATTAGACTGTTATAAAGTGACAGGCAGACATTGCTTCTATTTTATGATCTTGAGACGTCCATCATATTATTGCATCGGGAATGTCCTGTGCATTTAATTTTATTGAGGTGTTGTACGCTCCGGTATCACAACAAATAAAAACGTCAAAGGCTTTCTTTACAGAAGTTTTATTTGTGTGGTGTTTCTTTCCGTATGGTTGTTTGGTTATTTTTTTGGCTGATTTCATAAAAAAAAAAAAAAAAAAACGGCTTTTCTGGCTTTGCAGACACAGCACAGATAGTGGGGTGCTCAACCATACACAACACCCACAGACTTGGAGACTACATTGTTAGCTATGGATTGAAAAGCTCCTAGATCAGTATCATTAATCTGCCCTCAGCTTCAGGTAACATGGTGGGTTTTTGAGGAGCCTATTTGATATTGGGGTTGGCATCTACTCTTAAAAGCTTCAAGCGTGCCCTTAAGACTCACTTCTTTATTCAAGTCTATCAGTCCTCCTCATAACTCACTTTTCCCGGCTCTGTCCCCCAGTTAGTACCACCCTGTTTGTGCCTCCCCTTTCCTTTAGGATGTAAGCTCTCATGAGCAGGGCCCTCTTTGCTTGTGTGCTCCTTCTACTATTCCATCACCCTCTGTACCTCTTGGCCTGCTTCCCTAGCCCTGTTTTGTTAAGCTTTGGCCTACTTCTCTCTGATTTCTACCATCACTTTCACTCATTGTCCCAGATATAATTTGATTTGCATTACCATGTTACCTGTGTCTGTGTATATACATATATATAGTTTTTTGTTCTTCCTGTATCATGTTGTGTTATGGCTCACTGTTCTCTGTATATGTCATGTACGGCGCTGCAGACCCTTTATGGCACATTATAAATTAAAGATAATAATAATAATAATTGGGGTAAAGTTAATTTAGCAATTCCTCCACCGTTGTCCTCCGCACATGATTATACCCGCACTGTGCCCTGATTATACCCCCACTATACCCCAACACCAGGATTAAAAGTCAACAAACCCTTTTTTTCACTCAAATACTGCAATAGGTGTGGTGCAGATTATTGGAATACACTTTATTGTGATTGAACATTACCTTTCATAGATGCATATTTGTTGCTTAAATACCGCAGTTGGTGTGATTCATATTAGAATGTACTTTATTCTAATCGTGTATAGCAAAGTGATCCACCACACCAGACAATCATGAAACCTATATTTTGTATAATTAATTAATTCATATACACAATATGGAGTAATAGGTGGTGCTCCCTTTCCATGTATTATTCATAGATCTCAAAAACAAAGGAGGGAAGGAGAAGAAAGGGAAAAGAAATGTGGACACTGGGGCACTCCATGATTGATTGAATTTTTGTGAAAACATAATATTTATTAAATAAAACAATTAAAATATTTCCCAGAAACCTGTATATCAGCAGTAGCGAAATAATTAAAAACTGGAAGTGTAACTGATGTAATTGTGCTGAAAAAAGTGTTTAATATTGGCAGTAATAACTGTCTAACATAGCTATGCTATCATTGTATGTAATAGTAGGTGGTCAAGAGAGGGGGGGGGGGTTCCTAGTGCCTGGAAACCCCCCTCCAATCCTGGTTCACTGTATAATTGAGGTGTCTGTACCCTGCCCCCGCTTCACACGGCACTGCTTGAAAAGAGAGAGCTGCGTACACCTAACAGTAGTCCACGCAGCATTGCCCATGTATATTATGGGGATAGGAAGAGATGGAGAGCAGTCAAGCACTGTCTAAAATTATAGCGACGCCCCCATCCATGCTGGTCACGCCCACTGGTGGCATGGTGTGGAAACCCCCCTCTACAAATCCTGCGTTTGCCCCTGGGCAGTTATTACTGCCTATTTGAAACACTTTTTTCAGCACAATGTTAAACGTCTAGTTTTTAATTATTTTGCTACTAGTGATATACAGGTTTCTATGGAACTATTTTAATTGTATTATTTAATAAAGTAAATGGTCGCAGAAATTGCCTTAGAGACCAATCTTTTCACTCAAATAAACATTGCCTTAGGTATGGTTGAAATTACTTTAATATATTTTATACGGGCTGCACCTGAAAATCTTCTCTCTTACAGTTGTCTCTTTTTAACTCAAGTAAATATTGCAGCAGATGCTCTTTTCATTTAATCAATGTACTGAATGTAGTTAAATCGGACCTGTACACCAAATAGGTGCAAGTTTAAACAGTAAAAGATAAAATTAAACACTGCTGACAAACATCCTCCTCAGCTCCCATTTAAATTACTCACATCAAAGAGAAAGAAAACTGTCTCTACAGTGTTTTTGTTTTTTTGTATGATTTGTTTATTACAACTATAGAGCTCCGGAAAGAGGTCCAAAAATGAATAGAAGAGGGTTAGGAGGCTCCGAACGAGGCACCATTATAGGGGTGACTGATTTGTTTTTACATTGAGGCAATGAACAAGCAAACAAGACAGTTGGTCAGTATTTACTCTCCCAGCTGCGAACCTGAGGTTATCTGGTTAATGTTTAGAGGGGTCTCTGATTTCACAATAGCATAGATGCATTGCTCTATATAAGTCATCAGCGCTACTGCAAGAGCCTGACGGGAGCTTCTGTGTGATCCCAGAAATTAGTGAGTATACAGATATTTTGTTTTTATCAATATTGAACTTTTTCTTATATAAAGGGTCTTTTCTTTTAAATATCTGTGTGCCTTTTTGTCCTATGCTGCTTTGAATGCTTCTAACAAGCACTTTCTGTTCTGTAAAGCACCAATGTATCAAGTTTCGATTCCTGCAAGTCGCTGGAAATTGGTGACTTCACAGGGGAGATTTAAAGAGGCGATGGCTTGCAAAGGCAAGTTTGCCTCCATTTGATCTGCATGTTAACCACCAATTTGATTGGGGCAAAATCGACCGTCGGTAAATCTCGCCCTGTATGTTTTTCTTCCAATCTTTAATGAATGTACAGTTTCACTGGTGATTCAGTCTACATATTTGTCCTGAAACTAATTTCTCTTTTATTTTTATTTCCAAGCTCATTTAATTTTTCACGGTATACTTGTGACATTATACAGAAAGCACATATTTTTATTTCATCTCTATACTTTATTTAAATAATAAATCCCCTTTTGTTACTGTTTAAAAAAATATAAATAGTCATAACAGACCCAAAGACTTTGTTTCATTAATACAACTAAGTTTTACATTTGGTTAGTTACACCCTCTAGCAGAGTGTACCCAACAAAGGGCTCGAATGTGTCTCACGTTCCCCAGAACGGTCTTCTGTTTTCACGCCCAAAAATCTCTAACTGACAATGCTTTTTTCTTTTTCTGGCCATAGCAAACTTCAGTTCATATGGGTGTCCTGATTTTCATTTAAAAATTATGGAATCCCTAACTTGACTGTACCTTTGGGTCCATTATGTCTATTTAAGCTAAAAAAAAAAAGTCCTCCCTTGAACATGAAAAAATAAGAAGACTGTAAAATGATGTTAAAATGTTTAATATTGTTTGATTTTAATGGTGCCCCCTTTTTCAAGTTATAGTTTGTTTCTTTCAGAAAATGAGGGTCCTTCTGTCTCTGGTGTTAATCGGAGCATTATTTTGCGAATTGGCCTTTAGTGACCATCATAAAAATCATGATGATCACAAAGATGACCATCAGAAGAAAGGCGGGCATCAGAAGAAAGACGGGCATCAGAAGAAAGACGGGCATCACAAGGACAAACACCACGACCATTCAGACGAAACTTTAGCCTGCCACAAAATAGCACCAAACAATGCCGAATTTGCATTCAAGCTTTTTAGGCAAATAGCTGCAGACCAACCCTCTGAGAACATTGTCTACTCCCCACTTAGTATTGGTACAGCGCTAGCTTTACTGCTCCTCGGTGCCAAATCTCAGACCCACGCTCAGATCCTAGAAGCTCTTGCTTTCAATAGCACTAAGAGTTCAGACCAGGAGATACATGAAGGTTTCCACCATCTCTTAGATGTGTTGAATGACCAAGACAGCGAGCTGCAGCTTAACAATGGTAATGCTCTCTTCATATCGCAAGCACATAAGCTTCTGCCGAAATTCTTAGAGGACGCCAAAAATTTCTACCATTCCGAGGCGTTTTCGACAGACTTCCAAAATTCTGAAGAAGCTAAAAAACAGATCAACAGTTACGTGGAGAAGAATACCAACGGCAAGATCCCTGAGCTGCTAAGCAGTGTAAACCAGGATGCGGTTTTAATTCTCGCAAACTATATGTACTTCAGAGGTAAGCCATTACAGTTCCATAGATACAGTGCATTCTGCATGTTAGGTTATGATGATTTTTAATGCATATATTGTTATTGCTGAAGAATCAGCGAACTCAGGAGCGTTGTCTGAGAGCCCTCGACCAATCCCAC
Organism: Mixophyes fleayi; assembly: GCF_038048845.1. Classification (NCBI taxonomy): domain Eukaryota; kingdom Metazoa; phylum Chordata; class Amphibia; order Anura; family Limnodynastidae; genus Mixophyes; species Mixophyes fleayi. The sequence continues at coordinate 13,221,348 of NC_134413.1, forward strand.
CCAGGCCCGGCGCTCCCATTAGGCAAGGTTAGGCAGTTGCCTAGGGCGCCGGGCTCTGGAGGGCGCCACAGAATGAAAATTACTTTAAAACTGTGCGGCGACCGCTGACCAAAGCTTTCATGGCTGCCGCACAGCATTCAGATACATCCACGGGGAGGGGGGAAGAGGCTATTGCTCACCACCGCCGCCTCTCTGCTCTGTCTCCCCCCCTCCACTCACTGACTGTCGAGCGTGACATCATCATCACGGCCAGACAGTGTCAGTGAGTGGAGGGGAGCAGACGGAGCAGAGAGGCGGCGGTGTTGAGGCAAGGTAAGGAAAGACGTGGGGAGGGGGGGAAGAGGGAGGAGGGAGCCGATTTTCAAAGTGTTCCTGCGCGCGGGGAGGGGTGGGGGGCGCCGATTTTGACAAAGTGCCTAGGGCGCCATGGACCCTAGCACCGGCCCTGATCCCACCTCTCCGTTTTTTCACAAATGGAATTACGCCTAAAGATTAATCAGGCCCTGTATGTACAGTACACACACAGGGCCTGATTAATCTAGGACATGCTCTACCCCAACTATAAATGTGTCATCACATTTTAAATTCACCTCCCCCTCCAATGCAACATGCTTTTGCCAAGGTGCAAAGTTACTCCCTTTTTTTTAGCTTTACTCTCCATAATGAATCAGGCCCAAGTTCTGTACTTTTTTTTTTATATGCAAAATTTCGTGCAAGTTGTGCTTGTATTTGAATCAGGCCCTTTATGTCTAGCAATGGGGTATATCTGTACAATATATGTGAGTGGTATATCTCTGTAATATACAGGTGGTAATTGGGAGCTATCTCTGTAATATACATCAATAGGATATACATCTTCTGAATGCATTCAATAGAGATGACATTCTCATATTGCTTGCATAGGAATGTAAAAATGTCTATAAAAAGTATTTACACCTTTTGAAATTTTTTTCATTTTCTTTTCTCACGTTATGGAATCAAAATTTTTCAGCACTTTTTACCATTGATCACCGTAAAATACTCTAAAGTCAAACGTAAACAAAAAAAAGTTAATCCATTGCATACAAAGCAGACAATAACTGATTACATACGTATTCACCATTTTTTTCTAGGATGCTTCTAAATAAGCCTTGTTGTAATTTGTTGTCTTGAGAAGTCACACAATTAATTGATGGTGGCCCACAAGTTTTAATAGGTTCAAACATAAATGCACCAGTCTGTTAAACGTCCCACAGTTGGTTAGTGCATTGCCAAACAAGAGCTTCATCATGAAGATCAAAAGTGCATTCAAAGATAAGGTTAATGACAAGCACCAATCAGCAGAATGACATAGAAGGATTTTAAATAAATTAAATAACACCCAGAGTACTGTCCAACCCATCAAAAATAAATGTAGAGAAAAAGGCACAACTATTAACTTGTATAGAGGAGGCCATACTACAAAACAGAGCACCAATATGAGAAGGGAACTTTTTAGAGGGTCTATGGCACCTCTGACAAAGTTATACAGTAGAGGCTGTTTCTGGGACAACAATATCCCAGCGACTTCACAAATCTGTGCGTTATCTGTGTGGAGTTTGTATGTTCTCCCCGTGTTTGCGTGGGTTTCCTCCGGGTGCTCCGGTTTCCTCCCACATTCTAAAAACATACTAGTAGGTTAATTGGCTCCTATCAAATTGAGTCTAGTCTCTGTCTGCCTGTGTGTGTGTGTTAGGGAATTTAGACTGTAAGCTCCGAAGAGGCAGGGACTGATGTGAGTGAGTTCTCTGTACAGCGCTGTGGAATTAGTAGCGTTATATAAATAGCTAATAATGATGATGATGATGATGATGATGATAATAATGATATAGCCTGACCCCTGAGACATTAGAGGAGATGAAGGATTTTAGCGCAGAATTACTGTCCGTGCGTGACCTCAGCTGCTCATGCAGCTAAGCTCCCTATGGATGGTCGCACACAGTGTATTTTTTCTGAGTCTGATGACAGAGGCTGCTTCCTACAGAGATAATATTGAACACTTTGCTGGTTATAGTGATTTGCTGCTGTAGGAGAGTCATGCCAAGGGCCACCCTGCCATCATACAAGTGTATATGTAGTCTTTGCGCCTATTTTTTGCAGGATAGGGTTTGGGTTTGCATGCGTACTTTCGGAACAGGATAATAAGCAGATTTGAGCAAATCAGGGAGTTCCTCATTGCTGTGGAATAGGCACAATAACGCATTGGACTATCGGAGATCCTGATTTCACAGGGTGTCACAGTGCTTTTTAGATGCAAACGTATAGCAATTTCCTTTCATTTAACAGCCATCCTCATCATTGTTTATTTTATTTAGCACCACTAATTCCGCAGCGCTGTACAGAGAATATTTGTCACCCACATCAGTCCCTGCCCCATTGGGGCTTACAGTCTAAATTCCATAACACACACACAGACTTGGGTCAGTTAGAAAGCAGCCAGTTAACCTACCAGCATGTTTTGGTAGGAAACCAGAGCACCCGGAGGAAACCCACGCAAGTGCAGGGAGAACATACAAACTCCTCACAGATAAGGCCATGGTCAGTAATCGAACTCATGACCCCAGTGCTGTGAAGCAGAACTGCTTGACAGTGACAATAACAGTGACATTATCACTTGTGCAAGCCTTCTGACAGCCTTGTATTGAGCACTTCTTGGGACTTGTAGTTCCACAACAGCTGGCGAGCCACACATTGCTTATGTTTGCCATAAAGAGTACTTTATTTTTAATCTGCCATATCATTGCATAGACCTGCCACAAACTAAACATTGTCACTTAAAATAAAAAAGACACACGTTTTTCTATTAATTTCTTAACAGGGAAGTGGGAGCAACCTTTTCAAGCGGAATTTACAAGAGAGGATGATTTTCATGTGAACGAGAACGTCACTGTGAAGGTGCCTTTCATGACCAGGACCGGTATGTACAATGTCGCACACGGCAGGGACGCCACTGTGGTTTCAATCCCCTACAAAGGAAACGCTTCTGCGTTGTTTATCTTACCAAATGACGGAAAACTGAGAAAAGTGGAAGAAAATTTTAACAAAGAAACTTTGAAGAAGTGGAAAAAATCATTCCGCCGACAGTAAGCAAACATTTTAATTATATGCTGATCAGTCAAAATCTCATGATATTAGGAGAATACACCAGTAATGCTATTTTAATTACATGCTGATCGGTCGAAATCTCATGATATAATGATAATACACCAGTAATGCTATTATAAGTTTAAATTCCTATACTTTCTGATGCCATCGATTCAGTGTTCAGTAGGGAACGTATGTATTATAAGGAATAATGTATCACTATGGTAAATTATATGGATGTTAGAAGTCACCTTGTATTTCTATGACCAGTATATAAGCACTTGTATTGTACTTTTTTTTTTTCAATTCATATAAGCTTTATTGTCAGGAATAATGGCTTAGCATTGACAAAGCATGCAGTGACTGGAGTCGGCGAATAGCACATATTTTTACCAGGAAATGGGTTTCAGCCTCCAGTACCCCCTGCTCACTCCACGCCTCCTAATTATCCCGATTTAGGCGGGTCAGTTCCAGTTCTAACAGACTGTCCCGCCGCCCAACAGCCAGGACTTTTGCCCCGAATGCCAGGAATGTTGGTAGATCATACTTGCAAACCTTTGACAAGTGAATTCCGGGAGATCCTGGGCAGGGGGCGTGGTTGGAGGGCGGGACGTGGTCAATAGCAACATTTTGGACCCACCCCCGCGCCGAAAAACGTAATTTTGTTGCGGGGGACCGGGCCAAAACGACGCAATTCACTGCGTTGTTGTGCGCGCATTTTGGAAGGTAAATTCCGGCATGCTGGATACTTGCCTGTTCTCCCGGGAGTCCGGGAAACGTACCCGGAATTCAGGAGTCTCCCGGACATTCCAGGAGAGTTGCCAAGTATGTGGTAGATGTGTCCCATGCAATGTGCACCCACCACTGGTGCTGGCAGAATTTAATATTTTTTTATTAGGGGATTGAGTGGGTTTGGTGGTGGCCCAGCCCTTCAAAAGCGGGATCGTGGCATATCCACAAACGTGACACAACAATGCATGGCCCTTCCAAACTACTGTTTTTGAGAAGGGAAGGGATTTAGTAAACATTGATTTTTAAAGTGGAAAATCCCTTAAGTCTCACATATACTTTGAGTGGTACGCACTAGGGGGAAAAAAAGGTGATTAATAAGGTCCAATAAAACTATAGGTCCCCAAAATTGGCCAGGGTTACAACAAAATCAGTGACTACCTGAAGCGCACAAAGCTGTTTAGTTCTCTAATTCTCCATGTGAATTATAAGTGAACAGAATTTTCATAACTGTTCAGATTACCTGAGAATAGACTGATGAACAATTGTGAAAGTGAAAAAAAGAGACTGGATCATTTGTGCCGTTAACAGCTCTCTGTCTCTAATCTTTTTTCACAGGCTAGTGGATTTAACAATCCCAAAGTTCTCCATTTCTGGCACCCTTGACCTTAAAGACATATTAGGTAAATTGGGGGTGGTGGACTTATTTTCGAACAGCGCTGATCTGTCTGGTATCACGGGAGAACCTAATCTGAAAATTTCTAAGGTGAGATGTTGTTTTTTTCCCCAATTGCATTGTTTGTTTGGAAAATAATAACAAAAAAACTAGATACATATAATGTACAAGTTAACCCGTGCATGATACTCATGCATTCTAGTCAAATCAAGCTACTTAAGGTCTTAAAAAGGTTCTTGTCATGCATTTGGGCCTAGCCCAGGCCTCCTCGGGGGAAGAGCGTTACTTCCCGACGCAAGCGGCCTTTTTAATGTGTGTTCATGAGGTAAAATGACCTCACGAAAATGAGTTTGACCCCTCAACTCGTAAATTTAGCCTTTACTACCCCTCCCACGGGGGGAAGGGGGGAGGATGGAAGTTAACTGACTTGACTATTCTAATTTTTTTGTCAAATAATGTCAGTATACCAAATTTCAGGTCAATTGGATGAGCCCTTTCTGAGAAAATAGTTTTTTCCACACACACACACACACACACACACTAACGCACGCCTCTACACATGTGTGTTCATGAGGTAAAATTACCTCACGAAAATGAGTTTGAGCCCTACCAAATTTCAGCCCTTTTTGAAATTTTTTTCCCACACACACTAAGAATTTAGTAGGTCTGTGTATAACTCTGCCCAGCAGGTGGCGCTGCAACTTGTTTTTTTTTTCCCACACACACACAGACGCCACTAAGCATTTATATATTAGATTACAGGGAAACTATGATCATGTGTTTAAAAATGGCAGCTCCTGATCAGTAAAAAATTAGATTGTAGATTGAACGTATGTACAAAATATAAGTTTATCAGTTTCACATCTATGACTAGATAAAATAAAGTAAGCATTTTCATAATTGTGGCTTTGGCCAGGAGTCTCAAGTTTTAACTAGAGCACACAGAAAAGAGACTAGGGCAGGGGCAAATGCAGGATTTGCAGAGGGGGAATTCCACACCACGCTACCAGTGGGCGTGACCAGCATGCATGGGGGCGTAGCTATAATTTTAGACAGTGCTTGACTGCTCTCCAACTCTCCCTATCCCCATAATATACACGTGCAATGCTGCGTGCACTACTGTTAGGTGCACGCAGCTCTCCCTTTTCAAGCAGAGCTGTGTGAAGCGGGAGCAGGGTCCAGCCACCTCATTTATACAGTGCCCTATGCTTGTAGGGGGGTTTCCAGGCACTAGGAACCCCCCCCACCCTTGGTTTTCCTATGCAGGGCCACTGAGATGAAATTTGGACCTTGGTGAAGCAATTTCTTGCATCCACCCTAGTGTACACATGCCTGGTGGGGCTAGAAACCTATTGGTCATCTACCCTCATTTTCCTCCCACCTATAATCTGTCTCGTCGTATATCTAAGGCAGACTGGCTGGACCTGTGGGCGTTCATAAAACCCAGAAAGTCTGCGCCATCCACCACGTTATAATCTACCGCTGCCAGACCACCAAGACAGGCCCAGATAATTTGTACCCATTCCCTTCTATCTCTACATCCCTGAAGCGGACTTAACTACAGAAGGACTGCAAGTCCTGGTCTTACCAATCAAGTACCAGAACACAAAACAAAGCCTATTTCCAAAAACAATTCAAAGAGAAAGGGAAAGCAGCATCACACATATATCGAAGAAACTGACCGAGATTAGAATCCAGGAGCCAAGCCAGACAATGTTAAAGTATTTTTGATTGGCAGAGTAACCTACTGTTTAGACAAAGGCTAAAACAGTGAGACGTTTAAACAGTCAGCTTGATTACTGTGACTGGCCACCGGAAGGCACGGGTAGAGTCAATAACAAAAAATATCTGCACATATGAGATACCAAGTCAAATCATGGCTGGCAGATGGCATAATTACAATACAGATGTGCTGCAAAGTAAACCAACAAATAAAGCCCATCTGTGGTATGTTCTAGTGTTAATTTTAGCTGCCTTTAAGCCACTGAAAACTAAAGATTAGGACATATCGTCGGTGTGTTTGTTTTTTTGTTTGGCATACTAGGCAGGCATGCCTATACATTAACCACAGAATCTTGTAGAGTAGAGAAAAGGAACAGAAAATCTGCTGAAGATACGAGACCACTTTAGTTCTCCGTGGACAACTAATTTGAAATGGGGTACGGACTTTGTGAACAAAACTTTTCTACTCTAGAGAAGAGACATTACAGGAGAATTTGTGGTCACTGAATACAAATACAAAGATTTTCTGACAATCTGTTCAGAATGCGGTCGCTAAAAAGAATCAGAGGTCAGCCTCTGCAGTTGGAATAAAGAACATTAGTTCCCAGTTGTGAAAAGGGTTCTCTATGGTAAGAGCAGTGAAAATGTGGACTGCGCTCCCACACAAACTGCTATTAGCATAGACTGTAGATAGAACATTTTCCCGTCTAATAAAAAATACAGAGTAACAGCCATTAATAATTACAGAAAATAGTGTAACAATATCTAAAAAATTAGGTGCGCCGAGGAGACCAAGCATTTAATAGATAAAAGAAAGCCACAAAGAGTCGGCACTAGTGATGACTTTATGATTTTAAAGAACTCCTGGGGGTATATTTACTAAACTACGGGTTTGGAAAAGTGGAGATGTTGCCTATAGCAACCAATCAGATTCTAGCTGTCATTTTGTAGAATGCACTAAATAAATGATAACTAGGGGCCTGATTCATTAATGATCTTAAATGAAGAGGTATCTTATTTCAGTCTCCTGGACAAAACCATGTTACATTGCAAGGGGTGCAAACTAGATTTCTGTTTTGCACATAAGTTAAATATTGACTATTTTTTCATGTAGCACACACATATCAACTTTAAATGTCAGTGTACAAATAAGCTATCAAGTATTTGTGTGCTACATGAAAAAACAGTCAGTATTTAACTTATGTGCAAAACAGAAAACTAGTTTGCACCCCTTCATTGTAACATGGTTTTGTCAAGGAGACTGAAATAAGATACCTCTTCATTAACGATCCTTAATGAATCAGGCCCTAGAATCTGATTGGTTGCTATAGGCAACATCTCCAATTTTCTATACACGCAGTTTAGTAAATCTAGCCTCTAAATTATTATACAGAGTGTACTGGCCACACACTCGGTTTATATCAACTTTAAATCATTTGCACACTTATTATAGAATCTTATAGCTTGTATTTTTATGCTGGTTGTTTACCACTAGACATGCATAGTATTATAAACGTGGAATGCGATGTCTTCAATATTCACTATTGATGTGATATATACAATTATTATTCTTATATGATCTGGGCATTTTATTTTAATTTTTATTCTTTGAATTGATCATAAATAAATTTACATTGTATTTTAAAAGAAGTCATCCATTTCTCTTTTTTCTTTTATTTACTAAATGCTTGGTCTCCTTGGTGCACCTAATTAGATATTGTTCCATTCTTACGAGGGGTGGAACCCTTTGTTGGGTTTGCGACAAGAGACTATTTTTTGGGGGGTTTAGAGCGCTCGGGATATGTATTAGTTTTTCATACAGAAAATAGTGTATTTGCATTCATACAATTGTCATTTCGGAAGAAATGTTTCCCCTCTATGGCAAATATGATTTATAGGTTTTTTTGCCTTCTTCTGGATCAACAGGAGTTTTTAAACAATAAAGTTTGAACTAAAAGAACATAGGTATTTATGATGAGAATAAAAATCATATTTAACTATATGTCACGGCGTAGCCTTTATTTAATATGACAATTTCGCTGATCTCTGCAGGGCGTCCATAAATCGGTTTTGACTGTCGATGAGAAGGGAACAGAGGCCGCTGCGTCCACGGCTTTTGAAGCAGTTCCCATGATGCTTCCTCCAAATATTCGCTATGACCGAGCTTACTTAATATCCATATACTGTCATAATACCAAGAGTGTTCTCTTCAACGCAAGAATTGCAAATCCTGGAAAGTAATTCTGTTCACATGTTATGTCTGATTTTCTCTGAATAAAATAATGTACTTTATCTATTTGATTATTCGTGGCATTTGTTAAGTTTTACTGGTGGCAAACACTATGTTGTCCCAACACTGGTTGAACCATCTGTCTGTCTGCCAGTCTGTATTCAATTAGCAGACTCTGCCTATTTGTTATTTTAGAGTTTTCCCAGAGTGGAAACAATAAACAGATACACGTAAGACCAGCAACGCACAGATTTTGCGATCACCTGATCTATACAGATTGTTTTTAAAGTTATTCGCAGTAACATAGTAACATAGTTGATGAGGCTAAAAAAAAACACCAGTATCTATCAAATTCAACCTATTTTGGATCTCCTGCGATCCCTCCCTTATATTTGAAATTGATCCAGAGTAAGCAACCGCCAATCTGTTTCAATTGTGAAAATCCCTCTAGACCCAATATTTTCAGTCCTATTTTTACCCTATATCCACTACTATCCTTCATTTTAAAATTTAAATTTTTAAAATGTAAAAATTAAAATTTGTCTAACCCTTTCTTAAACATATCTATTGAATCTGCCATCACAACCTTCCCTGACAGTGAATTCCATATCTTGACTGCCCTTACTGTAAATAACCCCTTCCTTTGCTGGCTGTGAAATTTCCTCTCCTCTAACTGTAGGGGGATGACCGAGTGTCCTGTGTATGGTCCTTGGGGTAAAAAGTTGCCATGAAAGTTCTCTGTATTGACCCTTAATGTATTTGTACATAGTTATCATATCTCCTCTTAGACGCCTCTTTCTAAAGTAAACATGCCTAAACTGGCTAACCTTTCCTCATAACTTAATGACTCCATACCCTTTATCAATTTTGTCACCCTTCTCTGAACTATTTCTAGTTCCAAATTATCTTTTTTATAGAGTGGTGCCCAGAACTGTACTGCATTTTCAAGATGAGGTCTTACCAACGATTTATACAGTGGTAAAATTACACTGTCTTCCTTTGCATCTATGCCCCTTTTTATGTATGTCAATACTTTATTTGCCCTTGCAGCTGCTGCTTGACATTGAGCACTATTGCTAAGTGTAAAGTCTACGAGCACTCCCAAATCCTTTTCCATTATAGATTCTCCTAAATTAATTCCATTTAATTTATAGTTTGCGTTCTTGCTTTTGATCCCTGAATGCATAACCTTACATTTATCTATGTTAAACCTCATATATATTCAATGCGGCCTTTAACTGTTCTGTAAGCTTGCCAAACTGTCCATCAATGTTTAAAAGTAAGTATGTCTGGTCAATGAAGGGGCTCTGTAAATGAGAGCGGGAGAAGGAAAAATAAATTTAAAGAACCAAAATCCTAATTAAAGGGCCTTTTTAAGATCTCTTTATTAATGCTACAAATCAGGGATTATCACAGATAGAAAAATGTCAGAATTTACAATAGATGTAAACTTGACTTCTGATTACAATATCTGAAGGCAAAAATACAGCAAGGGGGTATAGGAATAAAAACGGGGTGGTAGGTGTGGATGTGTTCTTGGTGAGATATTGGAGGCAACAATGGCTCAAGTCTACAAGGTAAGATATTAGGATATAGGTTTCATAGTTAAGAATCTTGTAGGGGCTGGGAATGATTAGGAGATACTTCAGTCAGAATAGTTGGCTGGCACTGAAATGGGTAGTCCTTAGAAGCCAGGTTTTGATAAAAGAAGGAGTAGTTTCATGGAGGATGCTAATAATGCTTTCCATGCATTAAATATTCCATTATATCTTGATAACTAATGCAAGCCCAGGGAGATCAGGATCCTTCCAGAAGGCAGCTATTAAACAATAAGTAACATATATGTCTAATTAATTTGGGCACACCTGGAATCGGTCTTGGAAGAAGAGAACATTTGGGGAAATTGGGAATTACAACTCCTATAATGGTTTATATGAGATGGATGGGGTTTGAACTTAGGACATTCCCACCATATATGGTCAAATCCCCTATTTCTGAGCATTGCTTCCAACAAATATTTAAGGAGGTGAGGTGGGAAAGGAATGGATATTGTAGACCAGGTACCAAATATAATAGACGGTAAATACGTTTTATTGGATACAAATGCATATATAGCTTTTGGATAATTTTTTTCTGATTGTTGGCCAATTCTCTAAGTCAAAGACTATTCCCATCTTGTGTTCCCTTTCACTCTTAATTAGGTTATTTAACTTGTGGCTTTCTGGTGTATTAGATTCTTATAAATAGTAGAGGTCAATTTTTTGGAGGTGGAGTGGAATAGGCAAAATTCTTAAAGAGAATGAGAAGTGGGCCCTAGGTTAAAATTCTTAGAATGTAAGAAGTGATTGGTCTGGAGGTATTGGTAGAAGTGAGCTGAAATCGTATTTACTGTTTCAGGAAATCAGCCAGGGTACCCATAATAGCGGGTTTATTTAGGGACCTAATTGATTTTCAGATGCAAGCTTAGAAGATGCCACTGGCATTCCAGGTTGGAACCGTGGGTTTTTCCAAAAGGAGGTGAATCCATGTCGGAATCTGAGAGCCACTCGTATAGTTTATTGACACAGTCCCATACTTGACAGGAGAAATATATTGTGTGGTGTAAGTTCAAGCTGGTTGGTCTCTGGTGCTGGAGGCTCCAGATAACAGGGCTACCATATTCAGGCTACCAGATTCAATGTCGACCCATAATTTGGTATCAAGGAGGTCATGTATCTGGACACACTGCACCAGACGTGTTGGTGTGTCACCTGACCTTACGATTTTCACTTTCACTTTAGAAATATTATATACGAACATATAAACACATAAACAACCTGAAGAGAAAGGTTTGCTAATGGCATAATCCAACCTTTTTCCGGGTCTCGATCCCAATTTATTCGAAGGCTGGACCAAACACAACATTAAATTTCTCCTGAATATTGTACCATGGGATATTTTGTTAGAATTCTGCAATCACCTTATCCTTGCCCCTGGGTCTTTTTACTAATATTTGCAGATAGCAATCTTTATAATAGCAAGATTAAGCAACAATGCACCTATCAACCCACCTCCCTAGAGACATTTTCCTTGGTAGATCCTCATCCAGAGGTCGTCTTCTCTACTATTTACTCCCTGTTACTCAAATATGATCTATCGATTAAGGAGACTAATGAGGTTCATTGGGAAGAGGACATGAGGTCACCTCGAATCTGAGGAGTGGCCTCATATTGGGGAACAGGTTGCCAAATCTTGAATCTGCACTTGGTTCAAAGAAAATGTATATGTACCATCAGTTTCGATGGTTCCCACGAGACTATGAACCATATATCCAAACCTATGTTGGTGGAACTTCGGCACTCAGGGCACTCTCTCCCACATATGGTGGGGTTATCCTAATATTGATACCTTTTGGCAGGATGTTAAGGATCTAGTAAACAAGATTACCCAGCTACAGCTGCCTCCAAACCCCTTTATTATCTTCTTCCTCGATAAGTGCCAGAAGTCCCAAAACAGGCTTGGAAGCTCGCTGGCCACATAGTTACTGCAGCCACGTGCCTGATAGCTTTGAGTTGGTGAACATAGAGCCAGAATGGCAGATAAAAAGTTTTCTTTAAATCCCATGATAGCTAATGCCCGCTGCATAAAATTTGATCCCACGGTGTCAAAGGCCATTTCCGTGTTCAGTGCGAAAATCAAGGAGGGAAGCAAGATGGAAAGACGGACTAAATTTATTGTAAACTGTATGTAATCCAGGACCAGGTCTGGATGGATCAAGGAAGCGATTAGTTTGGATGCCAAGAGCTTAGTAAAAAATTTAGATCAACCTTTCGCAACGAGATAGGACAATAACTTGTGCCAATGGTTGGGTCTTTCTCTGTCTTATGAAGTACTATGATCATGGTGCGTGTTGAAGCTGGGTCATAGAGGGCACCTTGGTGAATGTAGTTGACCATGTTAGTTAGAATTCAGCACGGTAGCTAAGTGGTTAGCACTTCTGCCTCACAGCGCTGAGGTCATGAGTTCAATTCCCGACCATGGCCTTATCTATGTGGAGTTTGTATGTTCTCTCTGTGTTTGCGTGGGTTTCCTCCGGGTGCTCCGGTTTCCTCCCACACTCCAAAAGAAAACATACTAGTAGATTAATTGGCTGCTATTAAAATTGACCCTAGTCTCTCTTTCTCTCTCTCTCTCTCTCTGTGTATGTTAGGGAATTTAGAGTGTAAGCTCCAATGGGGAAGGGACTGATGTGAATGAATTCTCTGTATAGCGCTGCGGAATCAGTGGCACTATATCAATAAATGGTGATGATGATGATATTATACTTGATACCTGGACCTCCTCCTCCCACCCTCAGTACTACTAAATACTGGCAGACCTCAGCAACACTGCTGATAAATGGTCCCATTCTGGCGTTCTCCGGGAATCAGTTTGTATCACACCCTGAGTGAACTCTGACAGAGCTTTGGTTAGTCAAATATTTAGTAACAATAACGAACCAGCAAAATATACCCCAGGAACCAGAGGAAATCGGAGAATAAACCTCTTTAATGAAGATAGGATCTGACCCACTCAGATTGATGTCGAAACCAGGCAAAAACTTAGTTGGAATAAATGTGCTTTTAATATACAATATAGGGCAGAAATCTTACCTTATGCAGTCTGCTAAAACAAGATTTACATTTCTCACACTACTGTGATTTGACAAGGGCTGTTATCATCCCTTGATAATTACACAGGCTGGCAAATCTCACGTAAATAGCATCTGATTACTGAAACTGTGAGCACCATTTTGTTTCCAGTATTTAAATCAAACACTAACCTTAATCTGAAAACACACTATGCCAAGCAGCAAAAGTGTTACATACAAGTCTGCAATTTTCCAAAAATTCACTTGAGGGCAGCAACTCTCTATCTTTGAAGAATTCTATCTTTGAAGCATTCTTAATAAATGTTATGCTATGGCACTATAGCAATCTCTTCATTTTCACTGTTATATATAGAGAGTTTTAATATTGCCAAATTTATCTAAAGGCTCCTTATTCTCCATGAAAGTATACATTTCCGATTAAACCACAATGGAATAAAAAAAGAAAGAAAAGCAATACTACTTCCAACGAAGGCACACTAAAGACGCAAATATTTAGTCCAATACTGGGAAATTATTCCATATCATTGAGGGGATTGTTGAAGATGGATAATACATAAACATAACTCATAAAACCAATTTTTTTTATTGATATGCATTAAAAATGAATTTAATAATTAAAAAGCGAAATATTAAAATGTTGGAGTCTGGGACAGGTAAATGAGATGGGAGTACACATGAGAGTGTAGTGGTGGTAGAATCACCTATATTTATGTATCTCCCTATCCACGATAATCACAGTGAGAATCCCTAATTAACCATCAAACATGATCAAAAACTGCACAGGTCATCTGAATGAATAAATCTTTATATTGTGTTAATAACACAAATATCTAATGATGTATATAATTAATACAGATGAAGTTCCTGAATGTAAGTTCTGTTTCTATGTCCTTAAATGATGGTAAATATCTGTTCAATATTGTAAAGATCAACAGAGTATTCGTGATACCAGTTTATTTCTGAAATCAGCTTATTTGTTATTATTATTTTTTATTTGTAAGAAATTATACGAAGATCGTGTGGATGGTAAGTATGTTAGCTTATAATGATGTTTCTTATAGGGAGCAGAGAGAAATGTATGTGTGACCGCGCATACACATGTCCGGGGACACGATCGCGATCAAGGTAAATGTATCAGTTCTAACAGATCCTCAATGAACAGTAGAAAAAAAGTATATATATCTATATCTGTATATTTTCAGGTGTGATCTGGGTTTAGTAATTATAAACCCCACATATACTAAATATTCCTTCTATTCTCACTTGAAAAGTGGCCGCATATAATTTTCCGGCTAGCTGGTCACCCTTTGTAAACTGTGTTATATAGGGTTATTATTCACTGACCAGCTATGGCAAAACAGATGCTAAGGAAAAATATATATGTGTCAAATTACTTTGTGTATATTCACATTATTTCATTGAGGGGCTATGATTAAAGAGTATTGAGCATATACATTTAGCATTCACCTCAGAGAACTGCTTGGTTCTATAAATAGCAGCTTTAGTATTATTATTGAGAACAAAATAAAGTTGTGTTCCAATATTTCAAATAGCTACATTTATATCAATCTAGTATTCTGCTCACATGAGAGAGTTGTGTTAATGTGCATAGCTTAAGTCTGATTACTAAGAGCATTAACATACAAAGAAAAGGTATTTTTCAACTTCTGTTACATTGTATCAATTAATTGTATCTGTGGTAAGCTAGGGTTAATGCCATGCAAATTGCTAATGTTCTTTTCACATCATTTCATAGTTAAAGTATATTGAGCATATACATGTGGCATTCGCCCCAAAAGATAAATAGCAGTTTCAATATTGTTGTTAAAAACAGAATGAGGTTTGTATCTAATATATTAGTACCATAACAAAAAACTGCATTTGTGATAATCTAATCTGAGGTTCAGCTCCTGTAAAAGGGCTGTACTGGTGAACTGCAGCTCTGGTCTAATTACTGGAAACATTCACGAATACAAAGACTGAGTTTATCAGATACTATTGTCATATTATGTTAATTACTTATATCTGTGATAATCTAGGATTAATGCCCTGTAGAAAGAGCTAATCCTTTTAAACAGAATTCATATTATTGATCAAAAAGGGCTGTAATAGCCAGCTACACTTAGAACTCCCTGAAACAGACTCCTTCTAAAAACTACACATACACCTGACATACATTTCACTATTAGCTTCTACTAGGAGGCAACCTGAATGTAATTCGGGGTGGGTATTTAAACTAATATCCACCAATGAGCTCGATATAATTTGATTGACACATTTTTCAACCTATCAATTAAGATTTTTTAATGTGTTTACTATAAGGTCCCAGGAACAAATATATAAAAGACTTTTTTTGGATAATTAATTATTCAAAATTTTTTGGGAGAGAGTCTAAACTTATAAACATCTAGATAAAGAGAATATATAAAGTTTACATAATATGTAAGGTACATTTAGAATATGTATGTTGTTGATTATCTATAGATATCTACATAATGCTATCCTGAGATTGTCATCTGTACCTAGAAGTTATTGTTTAAATCACTATAAAATACATCTAATGACATACCAGGATAGGTTCACCATATTAATTTTTATTTCATCCGCTGTGAAGATCATTTATTTATATGTTATAAAAGGGAATTTAGAGATTGTTATTATTGGTCCTTCAAGATAATACACATTATTTTCTTGAATTTTAATGTTAATAAATGTGTGTTGATCGGTGACTGAGGATAAAAATAATAATATTAATAATAATAAATAAAAATAATAAAAATAAATATAAATAAAAATAAAAATAATAATAAATATAAATAAAAAGAAAAAGAAAAATAAAAAAAAATAATAAATATGAAAATAAAAATAAAAAGTTAAATTAAAATAAATAAATAAAATTAAACATAATAAATAATAAAAATAAAAATAATGCATATAAATAATAATAAAAATAAAAATAATAATAAATATAAATAATAATAAAAATTTTGAGGTTAGATGGCTATGAACTAGCATATCTCTTAGATTTCTTACTCTTCTGCAGCTCATTGTAATATGGTCCCCTAGGATGTCTTTCAGGTCATTGTCTGATTGTAGAATATGATAGTTATTCTGCAAGATGTTAAAGTTAAATACTGACTGTTTTTTCATGTAGCACACAAAAATCAACTTTAAATTTCAGTGTACAAATAAGCTATCAAGTATTTGTGTGCTACATGAAAAAACAGTCAGTATTGTGTAAAACAGAATACTAATTTGCACCCCTTGCATTGTAACATGATTTTGTCCAAGAGACTTAAATAAGAAGTTTCTTAAGTTAAGATCCTTAATGAATCAGACCCAGAGTCTCTAACACCGGATTCCAACGGGGAAGAACTAATATTGTGTGGTGATGATATTGTGAGGAAACTGACTACTGTTAGTCTAAAGCCCAATATCATTTTTTTTAAATCCCTATATAATATATAGGGATTTAAAAAAAAAAAAAACTTTGGTTGCTGCTTGTTGAACTTTAGGATATATACTGAGTATATATCCTAAAGTTCAACAAGCAGCAACCAAAGTTTTTCTCTTCTTTGAGCCCAAAACAAATCAAGCACTTCATCTACAAATGTTTTCCCTGAAGTGCTTGGTTTATTAAACTCTGCATGTCTTTTTTAATATACAACGTAAGGGTGGGTGGGAGGCCCCAAGGACAATTCCATCTTGCCCTATTTTACATTATGGGTAATGGTCACCTTGGGATATCTTCTTTTCTAAAATGACCATCCTATCATCCATTGTTCTGCCTGTATGTTTTAAAGGTGTCACTTAAGCTGGGTACACACTACAGAAATTTCGACCAACTTTTTATGCCGAGCAATTTTACATGCGATCGATGGTCCGATAGCTCGGTCCATGTACTGCATACACACTAGCCTTGTTTAGGACGATAAAGGGAAGAGCGGACGTCCTATTAGCGACTTTTTACAGCCATGTTGTCGTGAGCAATGACTGTAATTTCGTACTCACTGTTGTGGATCGGTTCGGAAGTTTATACACACTACACAGCGGAAACGAGATTGGAACGAAAATATTAAACGGTACGACCAACCAAATGAGGCGACAATCGTCCATTTGGGCAGACTTTCGACCCTCATGTCGCTGCACACACTGACCCGACTTTTGAACGAGCGGTCGTATGTCGGCTGTTTGAGCCGATTATTGGATGAAAACAGTGTAGTGTGTACCTAGCTTTACTGTATTAAACTGCCATCCTGTCTGCCACTGCTCTGACACTATGTTTTATAGGTATCGTATAATTTTTTAAGCTGTCATGCATTTGTGTCGCTGCACTACCACTATTTTTTGCCAGCCAGCTTGCTGCAGCATTCGGCTAATATTGGTGAAAATAGTAACAGTTGTGAGGTGGTCATTAGAAAATGTAAATAACTGGAATATCAATAATATAATTTAGGAACAAAACAGCTCAAAATTACACGATTTTACCTGTTTTAGAACATTTTTAATTAAATCAAGATCCCAATCAAAACCAAAACACCAAAACAAAATCCGAAGATGGTTTTAGATCCAAAGCCAAAATATGCACATCTGTACTGTACTTCTAACGTCCTTAGAATTTAGAGCAGAACATTAGGCCTTCCTTTATTTCAAGTGTCCCATTTGTACTTTTTTAACGTATTATTAAATTGTGGGTCTATAAAAAAAAAGAGTTTATTTTAGGCATTTTGCTTAAGTGAATCAGCAAGATTGGGATAAAAGGAAAGAGAGAAATAGCGGAGTCGAAGCTGTTTAGCCCAGGTGCTTGGGGTCCGTGGAATTGTTGAAACTGATACAGAAATCAGGGACCAAAAGAGCAATCATAATAATTACAATAGCAATTCTGAATGGGATGTGCTCAATTTTATGTAGCAATGTAGGTTAAGGTCATCCACCGACACTGCATTGGTGGATAGGCATTCAGCGACATAAGAGAGTGGAAGGAGCAGGTTGTGGATTAGATGAATGCAGCTCAGTAGCATACAGTATAACAAAAATACTCTAACATTTTACATATTAAATCAGACACTGCACAAGCAGTATATTGATTCAGGACCTCAATTGTTCTTTTCACAGATATATAGAAACCCTTAGAAGCCCTTCACCCAGACCAATAATACAAATAATTTCAAATGTCTTGGCATTGCAAGATAAATTAAAAAAATATTTAGTCTTATTGAATTTTAAACAACCCGTTCCTAAAAGACCAACCTATTTCAGGGCATGCACGGTGGCTCAGTGGTTAGCACTTCTGCCTTACATCACTGGGGTCATGAGTTTGATTACCAATCATGGCCTTATCTGTGTGGAGTTTGTATGTTCTCCCCATGTTTACGTGGGTTTCCTCCCACACTCCAAAAACATACTGGTAGCTTAATTGGCTGCTAACAAATTGACCCTAGTCTGTGTGTGTGTGTGTGTGTGTGTGTGTGTGTGTGTGTGTGTGTGTCTGTGCTTGTGTGTGTTAGGGAATTTAGACTGTAAGCTCCAATGGGGCAGGGACTGATGTGAGTGAGTTCTCTGTACAGCGCTGCAGAATCAGTGGCGCTACATAAATAAATTGTGATGATGTATAGGCAGGGAGGGGAATGAATGATGGATCTTTGTAGTGACTCAGAGGATCTTGTGTGTGCCCAATTTTTATCCCAGTTTGACTCCCTGGACTGTTGCGAACTATGGTGTACTGATCAATATGCAGTAGAATATGTGCAAATCCATCCACAAATGACATTCCTGTAATCAAAAAAAGTCAAAAGCACAAATTGTTCAATGAAACTACTTTATTATGCACTTTAAATGTGTGATCCTTCCACGTGTACTATAGACATATTTAGATATTTGGTATTGAACAAATAGCATTAAGGTGAATTTATTTCAGCGATGGATCCATGACTCTTGCCATAAAGAGTATGGTGTCGGCAGCTTCACTGTAAATCGTTGCGTGAAACGGCCGGTTAAATTTCAGTTCTTGGACATTGGAAGTCACATAATCTTGCATGTCGAAGGCACTTCTTGTTTCCTTTCCTTTCTCAGACATATTAAGCAAAGCTTTGTAGGAAATCTATAGACATTAAATAAATCAAATCAATGGTCTCATTGGTCTGTTTTACATGTATTAAAGTAATTTTATCGTTTTCCAATAAGCATTGTCTAAGCGATTTCTTGTGTTTCCAAAGCACAAACAATTTCTTTAACAGATGCAAATGTTTAGCAGTTCTATACATAATTATAATACAGTACAGCCGATACCAAAGATACATACATACCGCTGCGCCCGCCTGCGCCCGCTTGTACCAGCTACAGTACTTCACTCCAGAAGACTGTGGTCAGAGATGACTGGGCTAGCTGGTCCCAGGGAGCTTGTATATATACCTCTTTGCCTCTGATGAAACGGCAATAGATTGCCGAGAAACGCGTCAGGCAGATTACAGACCGTACATACTGGATGATGCACACTGGAGCTCTGGACAGCTTTCATTGGACATACTGTCACGGGCACTAGGAGTCTTTGCCCAGGATATCACCAGATGATGTTCTTACCAGAGTAATATAGCTGGTATTATGGTTCTCTGGTAGCAGGGTGACAACGGAACAGGAGAAACAGCAGATGGTGAGAGAATGCTCAAGGAAAGTCTATGACTAGCAGCAACTGGTAATGAGTAGATGAATGTACACGAGGATCCAGATGGACAAGGAAACGTGAGGAGAGTCAGTGGTCTGCGTACAGCAAGTTGTACCACTGCTATAGTGAGGAGGAATGTCCAGGAGTAGAGAGGAGGTAGTGAGAGTCAGCGGTCTGCGTATAGCAAGTTGTACCGCTGTCTATAGTGAAGGAATGGAATCCAGGTAACGGGGAAGTCAGTGGTCTGCGTACAGCAAGTTGTACCACTGCTTATGTGAGAGGATACTTGAGACAGGTGTCACAGGGAACAGGAGTCAGTGGTCTGCGTCAACAAGTTGTACCACTGCTATATATATGTGAGGAGGGGCACGAGGAGATGAATGTAAAGCAGAGTATACACGGGGCACACAGAACTTGATCCCACGATGATATCCACAATACAACGATAATTGACAAGCGCTGCTTGAAGTATACAAAGTCACAATAGCTATCCAGGCAATAGGAAACAAAGTCAATGGTAACAATAGCTTCAGTGGATAGGAGGCTCCGGAGGAGAACACAACTCAGTCCAGATGGATATGCAATACACAAACAAAGTCAATGGAAAGTATGCATACCGCGGTTCAGGAGAGCAGGCTGTCAGAGAGACGTGCAGGGATACCTGAAGGCTGAAGGCCGGCAGGAGGAGAGACCACTGGAGGGTGGAAGCGGTAATCAGGTTGGTGCAGCGCACGGCAGGTAATCCAGAATCAACGAAGCAATACTCAGGAAGCAGTAGTAAGTGAAACTGGAAACATGATGAACACGGGAGAGTTGAGGCTGTCTGGTATCCAGTAGTAGTGGTGGAGGCAGCGGAGAGAAGGCACGCTGAACACGGGAGAGTAGAGGCGGTCTGGAACCCTGTAGTAGTAACGGAGGCAGCGGAGAGCAGACACGATAAACACAGGAGAGTTGAGACGATCAGGAACTCTGTAGTAGTAACGGAGGCAGCGGAGAGCTGACACAATAACCACAGGAGAGTTGAGGCGATCAGGGACTCTGTAGTAGTAACGGAGGCAGCATATAGGAATCAGCTGAGTGCAGGCACGATGAACACAGGAGAGTTGAAACGAACAGGAGTCCGGTAGTAATAGCAGATAGGAATCAGCTGAGTGCAGGCACGATGAACACAGGAGAGTTGAAGTGGTCTGGAAACCACAATAGCAGTAAACAGGAATCAGCAGAAGCTGAATACACGAGGAACACAGGAACACCTTCAGAGGCTCATGGGGAATGAGACTCCAAGATCAGGCAACCAGGTAATGATCACAGGTGGTTTAAATAGGGAGGGTTGCCTGATCATCCAATCAATTAAAAGCAACAGGTACTGAAGGTTTGATAAGGGCTGCACATGCGCAGACCCTCAGGATGGCGGACGGCCACGGTTCCTGAACACACGGGAAATGGCACTCAAAGTCCGGTGAGTGACACATACCCAGGGGTAGGACTTGAATTTTCTACCAGCTATGCTGTCATTGATGATACGTTTATAGTATATACAGACATATCTCCTGCAGCAAGTGGAGATCAGTGTCTATATCACACGGGCTGACAATATACGCCCCAACCTCATACCAGAACCACAGGCGGGTTGATATACTTTAATGCTGAACATCGGAGTGCCCGTATACAGGCGGGTTGACATACTTTAATGCTGGACATTGGAGTGCCCGTATACAGCGCATGACTTGAAATACAAATTTACTCATATTACCCCGCTATATGCTTTCATTCAATCAGTGTTGCAGGTGGGCTGACAAGTTTCAATATTAAACAAGCGAGCCCCTTAATGGGAAGCGTAAGCTGTCGAATACAGCACATGTGCTGACAACACAGGCTCACCTACAAATTCATAGCACTGTATACCGCCCAGGTTTTGTACATTGACAGAGGAGATATTAATTAGGAGGTTGTTATTTTCCACATATATGGATGTGAGGCTCCACTCTACAAATCTCTTTTGAATACATTGGCATTTTTTCATCGATATACTGGGTGTTGCTGAACCCAGGTGAACGTTACTCCATGGTGGTATTTTTTTCAGGTGTTGCCATGACACTTTATTATTGAATTACTGACTGCATATATGTACTATAAACTATGTTTGTTTAATAGGAATCCAGTATGTATTGGAATTATTCATATGCATATTTATGCTCATGATGATATAGATTTAGATTGATTTTATATATATGAATATTAAATAATTGGGCCGATTTGAGAATTGCTTGTTTAGTTTGTATATATACACTCAGTGCTACAGAGAAAACAATACAGATGACGTTGCTTGCTTCTATAGGTCCAGGCTTCAGGAGGGTTCAGTGTAATGCAGGTCATAGGCCAGTTCAAACAACCTCCTCCAAGGGTGGGGGTCAACATTCCAGATGATTCTCTCGCCCAGAAACCAGTTTAAGCTAGTCTATTTGCATTATACAGTCAGTATCACTTTAAACATTTATTCCCTAACTTCGCTAACTAGAGTATGCAATGTGCGATCTCTTCGGCAAATAAACCGGACAACTGCTGATGAATAGGGGATTAAAATGATACTAAACATGACATAGTTCCTGTAACCTGAACCTTTTATATCACTAAAATGTACATATAATATATATATATATATATATATATATATATATATATATATATATATATAAAACTATAAATTAAATACCATCTGCCCATAAATCACTGTGGAATGGAACCATTATAAATATGAAATATATAAATAACTAAATGTGAAAGTGCGAGTGTATGCGTGCTTATTTTACAGTGTGATCGAGCCGTGCCATGTGTTACATGGCGTACTGATCGCAATTGCACTGTAAAACAATATTAACAATATTATACTTTCGTTCATCCAATTATACGACTTCGACACATGGACAAAAACCTAAAACACTTTTGCTATCGCACTCTCTTCATACAACAATTCAGACTCAGTCATATCCCTCCGGCCCAGATCCCTTTGACGGCTGACCCCCAACTCTTCCAGGTGAACTCAAATGGTTGGGAGGTGTGATGTTTAGTTTAGTTTTGGTTTTTAAGACACAATTCGCGAAGCAATGGCACAGAACTGCAAACTGCTTGGTGTATATTGCCTTTATCAAAACATGAAAATTGTATTAATGGATGATTTATATTGTGCATGCCAATGTCTATGTAATTACATTTGAAATTTAAATTACTACATTTCATAAAAGTAAGGTCTAGTCATTTGATACCTATGGTAATGAAAGTGAAAATACTTCTCCTTTCTCATTACTAGACATTACATACCTCAAATTAGTCAATAAATCACCTTTTTGAAGCCTGCCTAAAAACTGTCTGAACCCTAAAATGACTTATGTTTGTATCCTGTGTATGTTTTGGAGTTTGGTGTGGTTTGTTATGGTCTTAATGAAAATTAAAAAAAAACCTGATTTCTATACAAAAAATGGATTAATTAGGGAAAAAGCCATACAAGCTACCATAGTGATCCGGCATGTATTTTCTTATAAACCCATGTACACTGTTCACCCATTTCTGATTTCCATGCTATGCTGGCTGAGAGTTGTGTTCACATATGGATGTCAGCGCTTTAATGTCTAATAAAGTTTGTGTAAATGTGGCATTATCAATTAGTAAATTGAGTTAAGGTATAAAAACATTTTAAAATGACTTACGTTGGAAACTTTTAGCCAGTTCTCTTCTGAAATCCCAGAGAAGTCAGCATTGTCACTAAAAATGTCTGTAATTCCCATGCTTAATAAGGGAAACTGGACATTTATTTGACCCTCAATAGAAAGCTTGGGCGTGTACAAGTCCAATTTACTGTTGAAAATAAAAAGGTTTGTATTAGTAGTGAACAGAAACCTTGTGTCCCTGGGTCATCTCATTGAACATTGTGTGTAATTTTATTATCATTCAATTTCAAATTGTTTCCACTTACCTGAGATTGAGGAGTAAAGCTGGGTATACACTACACAGTTTTCGTCCAATAATCGGCTCAATCAGCCGACATACGACCGCTCGTTCAAAAGTCGGGTCAGTGTGTGCAGTGACACGATGGTCGAAAGTCTGCCCAAATGGACGATTGTCGTCTCATTTGGTTGGTCGTACCGTTAAATATTTTCGTTCCAATCTCGTTTCCGTTGTGCAGTGTGTATAAACTTCCGTCCGATCCACCACAATCCTCCGATACTTCCTCGACCTAGGGGGCGCGTGTATGTAAATTTTTGATGTCTGTCCCAGTCCCACGTGGTGCGGTATCCGCACATCACAGGCCTGTGTTTTGCATAGATGTGTATTGCACACGTCTGGCTGCAGACCATTACACGTGTATAAAGCACGTGTGCTATTACCCTTTGCATCTATGTTGGCAATCTATTCACATTTAACCTTTATAAACTTTATAAACTATTAAACTCATATTAACCTTTATTAACTTTATTAACTAATATTTGTCAACTACCCTGAATAAACAACACAGTGTTTATGCAACAGTTTTATTGCAGGTAAAAAAAAAATATATAAAATTTGTATAGTACAATATGACACGTGAAAAAAAAATAGTATTACACTTAAAGGGTGCTGCTGGTTTGTGGCACAACAGTTGCAAACAGCATATACATGTCATCAAAAGTATTATCAAGGTTTTAATTTTTTTCTTGATGTTGGCAATATTTCCTTTCATTTCTTTAAAATATTCATTGAGCTTGGCAACATTTTTTTCTTCCTCCGAACTTTCATTGGATATGACGATGGTATCTATGAAGCAAGAAAATAAAAAATGTTTACCATTACACTTCTATATCTGTAATAAAGTTAGGAAAAGTTTTAATCCAACACCTGAAATGTGCTCACCTTGCACACTACTCGAGATCAGTTTGTGTTGTGGTCCCTCTGGCACATTTATTTTTTCTTGTTTGATAACAGCTGTTATTACATCAGTGGTATCTACAGGGGCCTTCTCACCGTTAATTGGTTCATGTGACAGTAGAATGAAATACATAAAGTCCTTCAAACAGGTGTACTACACGACTACACGTGCTACTCACTTTTTTTAATGTTTCTGCGAATTCACTCCAGTCTCCTTGCCTCTATATTTTTAAGGTCCGACCACCTCTTCTGGACTTGGAATTTATTTATTTTCTTTCCAAGTTTTTCCTTCAGTAATCACAGTAGTTTTTGCATTATCACTTCCTTTCTATTATTAACTTTTCTGTACTTTCGCTTTTGACAGTCGTAGTCGTACTGATCCAGTACTGTTACCATCATCTCCATCTCTCTTGGGCTCATTGACTTTGCTCTTTTAACTGCAGTACATTCTTCTTGAACATCTCCATCCCCCAACTTAACTTTTCCAACATTTGTTGGCCCTTCCAGCACCATTTCTGAGTGCGTCTCCGTCTCCATTGCTTCAACCCCCACTAACACCTTCTCTTTACTCGCCATCTTCTCACGTTCCTCGGCGCCAGACAGCCTCCTCTATAATTTTATACACTCAGACATGGGCGTTTGTTTCTGCTGTGTACCAATCAGCGATGATGCCCGTAGAGAATGGAGCATTGTGGGTGATGCCTATTCGTGTATAATAACCTCGTGTATGGATTTTTTTTTTCTATAACTTTAACCCGTTCATGACCATTACATACGAAGGGATTTTACAATTCTCCTGAGCTGTACATTCGTTCACATATACGGTAAGTTCTTTCTGTTTGGTGCATACATGTGTACTTGCATTGGTTTATTGTACAGCACAGATGGGATATATGTTTATTTTTATTATACCCAAACAGAACACAATGGCTTACGAAAGAAATGCTGACCTAATGAAGGATTTTATTGAGACCTACAGGGCTCACCCATGTTTGTGGAAAGCCAAATCCAAAGATTATTCTAACAGAATGATGCGAAACATGGTGATGCAAGAGTTTGTAAAAGCATGTCTGCCATATCACCCTGGAGCAACTGTTGAATGGGCAAAAAGCAAGATCCAGAACCTTAGGACTGTGTATAAAAAAGAATTAAATAAAGTTGAAGCAGCCAAAAAATCAGGAGCTGCAGCTGAAGACGTGTATGTGCCAAAGCTATGGTACTTTGATCTGTTACACTTTGTGAGGGACCAAGAAACACCACGTACATCCACTAGCAGCATGCCCACAGACAGCAGTTCATCCACAGAGGTAGAGCAAGCATATGATATACCTGCAAGCGGCACAGTAAGTACAGTACATTATGATGTTGCCATGTAACAGATTTATTCATGTTCAAAGAATCAACAACACAATAACAATACATAACATGTATATAAACAGTTGTCATAAGCAATCATTCTGCCATGGCACGACACCATCACCGTTGAAATACGTAAGGTACGCTTCCCGATTTAATTTTGCCAATGTACTACTATTTTTAGAGTGTCCTGATTGACCCGCTCAGTATAACCATTGGTCTGGGGATGGTATGCCGAAGAGAATTTTAGCTTAATTCCTAATTGCTGCAAAAGGATCTCCAGAATCTTGAAATGAATTGTACACCTCTGTCAGAGATGATCTCAACGGGGCAACCGTTGATCCGAAAAATATTCTAAATGAAAAGAGCGGCTAGATCCGCAGCAGATGGCAATTTCTTGAGAGGGACAAAATGTGCCCATTTGGAAAAACGATCGACCACCACCCAAATAGTATTGAAGCCATGACTATTGGGGAGATCAGTAATAAAATCCATGCTGATGCTTGCCCAAGGTGAGTCTGGAACGGGGAGCGGAAGAAGAAGCCCTGCTGGCGGACGCCTAGGTGTCTTGTGACGGGCACATGTACCGCAAGCTGCAACATACTTATGAACGTCAGCACTCAAGGATGGCCACCAATAGTAAGTAAATATAAATCAATATTAAATATAAATATTAAATATCAATATTAAATATAAACCAATAGTAAATCAATAAATATAAATATACATTGAACATTAATATATCGATATTAATATATATTTATATACACACATTTATGTAATCTAATTAAAGCTTTAATAAAAGTGGCAGGCTTTTATAATTACTTTAATAATGATTAATAATATATATATTTAGATTCCACTTAACCTCTATGCTCATACAGTCCTTATCCCCCCACCTACCCTTGTTCTTTTTAACTTGCTTATCTCTCATGTCCTCACCCACGCTCTCTGTTCTGTTCATTTTTACTTTTTTTTCTGCAATGTTGTATCTTTCGTAGGAAATAGATGTTGTAGTTGTTTTATTTTTTATCAGATATATTCATCTATTTCATCTAACATAGGGCTACTAATTCAGAAAGCTGCTAGAAAGGACTAAATTATGTGTACTTTGTAGATTTTACATTTTATTTTTGCATTTACTAAATAAAGACCACAGTTACTCATTAGCGGAAAAAAAAAAAAAGTGGCAGAAAAATGTCACTATAACGTTATAGATTATGGAGTTAAAAGAAAGATAATATAATATATAAGACATGAAAAAATGTTCATAAAGAAAATAAACAATTAAGCAATGTTTATCCCTCCTCCTTTACAGAATATTTCTTACTACGTCCTATAAAGAAATACTTCAACCTTTACTGAGAACCAAAACCTGGAGATATTTTTAACAGAATATTGAGTATAGTACCCTTTACCACCACAGTTTTATAGAATTACCCCAGTGGGTAAATGTATCATACTTCGATTTGTACAAGTCGCCGGAAATCGGTGAGTTGACAGCTAAAATTTAAAGAGGCGCTGCCTTGTAGAGGCAAATTTCCCTTTACAAGGCAGCGCCGCTTTAAATTTTAGCTGTCAACTCGCCGATTTCCGGCGACTTGTACAAATCGGAGTATGATACATTTACCCCCATGTGTGATATTACCAGAAGCGCAAATGACATTTGATGCCCAGTCATTTGTCAGGAAAACAGTAAAATCTCTGAATTTGGGGTAAGCAATGATATGTCACCTTCAGTTGTATTACTCAGTTACAAACTAGATCAAAGATCATTATATATTTTGATTTTCATATCATGTACAGTAAAACAATCTACAAGCATTAGAATAACAGAGGTCATACCATTTAAATGTAACCTTATTTGATCTGTAGTTTCTGCAAACAACACTTAAGGCATTTGATAAAAGATTGCAAATGAAATGTTGCAACAGGGGAAGTTTCTGTTAAACACATAAAACGTTTGATTGCACTATGTACACTCACCTGTAGCTTCCAGAGATCTGTCAGATTGCAATACCATCTATTATAAAAGAAGAATTGCTCCTGCTATAGTTATGTACTAAAGTTATATAAGCTTTACTCAAACAACCTCAGGGCTATTAGTTCAGGAAATGTTGTAGAAACAGTAATGAATACACCCATCCCACGCAATGTAGCAGCAATATACAAGGATACAGTTTAATAAATATTTTCTGTAAACACCGACAGAATATTCTGCATCACCACTTCTATCACACTAACTTTTGTGATTATACATCAAGTCTGGACAGTCTGTAGCTCTCCAGGTGGTGTGAAACTACAAACCCCAGCATGCTTTGCCAGCCAATAGCCAGCGTGTAGCTGACAGGGTATGCTGGGTCGTGTAGTTTCAAAACACGTGGAAAGCCAGAGGGGTTGTCCAGGCCTGGTATACATAACTATCCACTGGCTGCCAACAAAATTGACCAAACATCTTGGTTTTATACCTGTGACCCAAGGAGCATGTCTACTCTCTGCTCTTTGTATATGCTATCACAATCCTAGTGCACCTAGGTTCATGGCTCTGTACCATTGTGTAAATCACTGGCACACCCTAATATAGGATAAAAAAAAAGTGCAGGTCTGCAGTTTTATGTGCATCTTGGTCACCTACCACAGTGAAGATGACCGTTGTTCTTTACTATTCATGTCACGTCTCCAGTTGACTTCCCCGATGAAGCGGTAAGCGAAACGTGTTGGAAGACTGCTGCCACCCTCAACTCCGCTATTGATAACTTTCAGAACCAGGTTTTGGAACAGCAACTTTCTTTTTCCCACGCCGCATGCGCATGCGCTTTTTGGTGTTAGCCGCGGCTGCGACTACACCGCCATTTGGAGGCCTGCTCTTTATCTCTGCATCCAGAGGATACAGTGGCGCTGCTACTACTACAGGGGCAGTGGCGCACGCAGGGGGGGTTTCTGAGTCTCCAGAAACCCCCCCTGCGCTAAGTAAAAAATCCACTATAGCGGCACTGTCTTATACAGCAGCCGCGGCGCTGTCAAAGAAGCGTCCGCGGCGGACGATTCTTTGACAGTGCCGCGGCTGCTGTATAGGACAGCGCTGCCTAAACGGAGCTGCTGCGCACAGGCGCATGCGCAGTAACTCTCGTGCGGGTTGTTTTTTCTTGTTTCGTTTTTTTGGGGGGGGGGACCCCGACAATTCTCAGTGCGCCCCTGAAAGATTATTTTAGATAATTATGGTTATACATACATCTAAATGCTTCTACGCTGTTACAGAGAATCATTCTTGAAACTCAACACATCCCAGCGCGCTCCTGTACTCTTTACAACATTGCTCTTTAACATAAACGTCATGTGCTGTATATGTTCCTATAGTAACACCCTGCTTAGTGAGTATTCTTATGTAAAATCCTATATAAGATGCTTGTCTGATTATCATTGCTGTATCACACAAGCTGAATTCTTCAGACATGGTCAAATGTTATACTGTACAGATTAAAATCACTGTATTGCTACTCAAAATAGGTGGTCTGTATGTATTGTACTTTTAGGTGATATACCGTTCTGTATGCTAATGTAATGATATTCACTGTTTGTTACTTCATGGAAAATAATGATGAAACAGGTTTTTGGCACAAGCTGATTAGCAATTTACAGATTTTTTTGGCTTGTTTCAGCTGGTAATTATCTAACTAGAATAGACAAACTATATCACAAATGCATATCTCCTGTCTGTCCCAATTTAGGCAGGATAGGGTCACACTCGCAAACACACACAGGGTCAAACATACAGATATGTAAACTGTCACATACACAGACAAGCACAGACTCACAAATGCACAAACATATACAAGTAAACTGTCACATACATAGACAAGCACAGACTCACACATACACAAACACACACAGGATTAAACACGCAGACATGTAAACTATCACATACACAGACAAGCACAGACTCACACATTGACAAACACACACAGAATCAAGCACACAGACATGTAACCTGTCACACACACTATTACCTTCCTCCTCTGCCTCCTGCATCACACTCATGCAGGCCATGTGGGAGGAAGCGGCGGGGCTAGACTGCCGGGTAGAGAGTGCTGTATACACACCGCAGGGGAAGCGATCCAGGGGCCAGTCACTACAAACATCAGGCACCCCAGGGAGGGCAGGGGTTTCTGGGGACTAGGAAACTCCACCTGGGTGCGCACCTGCAGAGAGAAGGAGAGCGCTGTGGTCATGAGTTTGATCCCCACCAGCACCTTATCTGTGTGGAGTTTGTATGTTCTCTTCTGTTTGCATGGGTTTCCTCTGGGTGCTCCAGTTTCCTCTTGTACTCCAAAAACATACTGGTAGGTACGTACTCACGACCAGCAGTGTAGGCAGATCTCCATAGAGTTTACAGAGTCACCATCTTTTCAGCAGATGGTTATGACAGAAGAAGAGCACAGATCTGAAGGTAAATCCTGTAAAATAGTGTAAGTGTGTACACATGATCAGCACTTTCAGTCGCTGGTAAAATCATGGCACTGGCCAGACAGAGGTGCAAAGTCTAATGAGCCCCCCGGTGTTCACCAGGAACCGCCACAAGGCAGGATGCGCTTCATTGCCGAGAGCTCGCAGATCGAGGTCCTCCAAGATGTAGCACTACGGGTGGAGGTAGAATCGGTATGGGGGTAGTGCTGAAGAATGAGCAAAGACAGACAGGCTGTCCGGTACATAAACAGGCTAGGTCAGGGGCGCACGGAGGATTTTGGGGGGGGGGCGCTTCTTTGACAGCGCCGCGGCTGCTGTATAGGACAGTGGCCACTTAGTTAGCGCAGGGGGGGGGTTTCTAGAGACTCAGAAACCCCCCCTGTGTGCGCCACTGTAGGTGACACAAAATCAGGAGACAAATCAGGGTCTGGTGCACAAGGCAGCTTAAGCAGAATGCAGGGGAGTACACAAGGAAGGGAGAGCAAGCGTGGTCAGCTGAGCAGAGGGCCTGGCACACAGGAGTCAATCAAAGGCACAAGGAGGCACAAGCAGGGAACACAGAAACATGAGTCAGTTTGCAAGAAAGTTGCTCTGACACTGAATGACTGTCAGAGCTGTGTTTATATGCACATAGATTCAAATCCTGCGCAAAGACATGCCCGACAAGTGCCCTCCGATAGCTGAGATTGGGGGCGGCACTGAAGCGAGGAGAGGTGAGTTTGTATCAGCGGGTTCACAATACAAAAAGGGCTTCAATTAGAAAAGATGAAGACAAACTGACTAATGCTAGTGACAAATGCAAAATACTATATTCATTACAGCGGTGCAGTTTAAAATATACACCAGTAAAGATAGCAAGCAAGTTATTGGCTGGGTATTTGAACACTCCAGGCCACAATTCTCAATAATAGAGGTTTTCCACTAAAACAACCCAGAAATGGTAAGAGCCAGACGACCTGTAATCTCCTTTTAGAAGGCTATAGACATTTGTTGACCTTAGCTGATTGGTTTCTTTACATTCCATGCACTGTTATTGGACCGATCCCCCAACATCTTATTTGGCAAATTTTAGGTGGATTTTGAGCTGAATCTGAACTGACATGAGAATTTATCCAATATCACTAATAACTGACATTCTGAAGTGATTTGCCCATCTATAATTACTGATTCCTCAAATTATGGGAACATTGGTTGGACTTATGAAAATCAGCTGCCTAGTCAAGGCAAATCATCAGTTAGGAAGCTCAATGGACACATTGCCACATTCTCCGTATTATCAATTCTGGAAGGAACTTCCTATTTCTCCATGTGAAGAATATTGAACAGAGAAATTAGGGATACAAAGTTCTTACTGGGCACTAAGTTTGCTCAACCACAGCTGAAGTTCTGACTAACAATAGACATTATGGATATATTTAATAACTGGCCCTATCTGTATACACCAAAGTATTTTGATGTATACCCAGTCAGAATGGGCAGATAACCTGTCTTATCTATCTTTTATAGTTTTATTTTACTAAATGTTAGGCTGGGTACACACTACAGGGCTTTCAGCCAATCATCAGGCCAATCAGACGATAAGCGACTGGTCGGCCCGATATCACATTAGTGTGTACACTACAGCGATGAACGATTATCATTCCTAAGCACTTTGTATCGTTTCATTTGATTTTTAATCCGGAATAAAAATCTTGTTCAACAATGGAATGACATCCTTCCAGTGTGTTTGCACTCAGGACCGGCAGTGTCCATAGATCTCTATGCAGTGTGCAGAGTCACCATCTTTTCAGGCGATGGCTATGACAGACGAAGAGCACAGATCTGTAGGTAAATTGTGTAAAACTTGTATAGTGTGTACACAGGAATCGGCATGCTGATCGGGACATTTTTTTCTTTCTGTCGTTGGTAAAATCGCTAAAGATGTTGCATCGGGAAAACATTTCTGTAGTGTGTACCCGGCCTTAGACTTATTAAGGAACCTCAAGTCCCAATAAAAAAAAACAATACTTCTGTGTAGAAATAAATAAGGAACATTTGTTCTAGCCAAGAATAGAAAGTTGCTGACAATAGTTAGAGGATCCAGAGCAAAGGAAGACTTTGATGTGTCCCCACAAACTCTGTCAACAGAACAAGTATATTTTGCTAATGTCTTCCTTTGTTTGCATCCTCCTTGGCTCATAACACAATATCCTGTCACATGATAGGTTATCTAGCTCTGCAAGGCTTTTCCTTGCTGTTTGTCCTATGCACACCGATCATCTTATGTACACGTAAAATCGATACTTTAGTCTCTTGTCTCCTCCCAGTGTTTTTGCTCTGAGAGTATAACCAGTGGTTTATATAAAACTGAGTGCTATTACAGTAATTATTGTGCTTGATATGCTTTTATATGTGGTTAGAATAGATTTTTAGATAATCCAACTCCAAGTTGTATTCGTTCATGTGATTCTGCCATCAACAGATTACTTTATGTATTTTGTGTGAGCACATTACAATTTCATCCACAAGTATATATTTGGATAATACACAGTAGTTTGGGAATTGATTTTAGCTCTGTCTCTTTCTTTTACTATTTTGGGATAAAAGTTGGAGAATTATGGTGCTTTTTCGTTTAGACAGCAGAGTATCCCAACTACCAGTGTCCCTCCCCCCAATTTATTTTATCCCATTTAAATACTTTTGACTGTTAGCGCCCCTGGCTTTTCTTCTAATGTTGTGACTAGACACCACGTGGCGTGTCAGTCATCTAAGGGCTCCACACGGATCCGTTCAGTGTCGTCCATAAGTTTTTTTCCCTCCCTTTGGATTAAATGCTGCAAGAAATCCAGCCCTGTGGAATTAAGTAAATAATAAATTGATGAATATGAGATCGGGGGAGTATTTATTTAAATAAAGATTTTTTTTTCCAAGGCGAGTGTGTTTTTTAAAAGTATTTTTACGTGGCACTACAGGTCCCACCGCGGCTCGTGACTGAAGGGATCCATTTTTTTATTTATAGGTTTCCTTTTTTTGTAAAATGTAGCTGTCTGTGTAATTCTATTAAAGGCGTATAATGTGACAATGTGTAATGTTCCTGGTCCATAATTAGCAACCTGAAAGCATTAAAAAAATGAGTAGCTTCAACCATTTTAAAATGTGTCATGTTATTAATGTTGTCCTCTTATGTAAAATTCAAAATAAAAAAAAAAACATATATTTTATTTTTCAGTAGTCAAGGTGAATTAAAATTATTATAATTAATACATTACAAAAATTGCTAAGATAGTTTTAGATAAAAATCACCTTGCTGATGTAACAATGCTATAGCGGGATGTTCCCACAAGTTACCTTACCTCAAAAAAAAAATCTACTTTTTAAAGAGTTTATTTTATTGAGTCTCATCCTGGATGAGGTATCTGACCTCTCTCTGCATCAAGATTGGAGATACTCTCTTCCCTTACTCAAGAAACCAGGAAGTGTCTGCCATGGAGGTCAAATTTGTCTCAATTTATATGGATTTGTGGGAAAAAAATGCATTTTTCCCCACTCTGTCTCTACAGTCTGTCCCAGTAGAACATCAATCCTAAGGATGTATTCCAGGATTGTGGAGACCCACACATTAGTCAGGAAGGTAGGCCTGCCTGACACTGATTATCAGGCTTGGGTAGGTTAGTTAGTGGGAATTTATTTTCTTATGATTGTCCAAGTCAGTGGTTGGCAACAGGTAAGGCTTCATCTGTGGACCCCAGGTGTCGGCTTACAAGCTTATTCTCTACATTGTTAAAGTTACGTGGCCTTTTCTGCACAATGCAGGGAGGCCACGTTGCATAACAAAGGATGAGGTTATACAGTGTGCCCCCCTCTCCTTTATCTGGGATTCCCAGGCTGGCACACACAAGAGACTCAAGGAAGAAGAGGGAGTGCAGAGTGCCCTCCCTCTTTACTCTGTGCAGCCCTCAAAGAACATGAGGCTGCCATCATTTGTCTGAGTCCTGAAAGTTATTCAGGGACTCTCATTTGGGCTCTGCCTGTTTGCAGTCACTTCCTCCTCCTCCTCATCACTAGACGTGACTTTTTCTTTTTCTCAAGTTCCTTTTTTTTTATTTATTTAGCAAGTTAATAGTAAGGATCCCTTTTTTTATCATCTCAAAGGGCCCCAGCTTTTATAAGGTCCCCCCATATTTGTCTATGGGACAATTTAATTTGTGTTGTTCCCTTTATTGCGTTCCCTCAGGGTCATCAATAGTTGAGGCTCTCAACTGTCCACTGAGAGCATGATTTTACATGTGACTGAGGTCAGTACACAGGTCATCTCCCTTAGGTGGGTATCACCTTGCCCTATTTCTTTACAGGGGGTCCGATTTTCTAAATCACTGGGACAAAATTAGGTTAGATTAGGTATTACTATCCGCTTCTGCATTCCAACAAACAGTGTAAAATTTACCACAATGTCTCTTCTTTTCCTCATAGCCTGCTTCATCTACAGATCTTTAGCGAAACCCCCATAGTTAACTTCCCTAATAGAAGTACAAGTATTGTTTGACTAAATCAGTCAAAACTGTTTGTGTATAGTCTATAACTTCTTCTAACTTCCTTTGCTCCCTGGTTACAATAGTCAGTTAATCCGTCCGCTAGATCTTCCCTCTGTCTCTGTTGTCTTATACTGTATTGTGATTATGTCAGGAGCCGCGGCGGCCTTGGGCACCGCCGCGACTCACTTCCTGGTTCTAGTGAACGTCCCGGCCGTCTCCATGAAGACCGGGGCGTCACTTCCGGTTCTCTGGCCCGACCGTTGCCAAGGCAACGGCTGTACACAGAGTGTGACAAGCGGTGCGCCCTGGCAAGTGAGCCAGCCGGGTGCATGCACTAGGATAGCCTGCGGGCTAATTAATGTCAGGGGCATGGGTTGTAATGTATTGCAGGGTTAAGCCCTGATTGGCCAAAGTCTGTATATAAGGCAGGGAGGGCTTAGCCTCCCTGCCGGTTATAGCGTCCAGTTTGCCTGTTAGCTTAACTTGCTCCTGCTCCTGCCTTGTATTGGTGAAAACCTGTTGGACTGATTACCTGTGTATGACCCCTTGCCCGGATTTGGACCCTGCCTGTGTATCTTGTGACCCTGACCTTCTTGCCTGTATCTGGACCTAGCTATCGTGCCTGTGACCCTTGACCCCGGATTGTGTATTGGTTTCCCTGTCTGCTGCCGGCCCTCGACCCTTGCCTGGACTTACTCCGCTTTCCTGGGTTCTCCCTAGTCGGT